>NW_012267757.1:0-5565 GCF_000151885.1 Dipodomys ordii | reverse complement strand
TGGCTCAGTGGTAGAGCGCTTGCCTTGCATGCTCAAGGCCCTGGGTTCGATTCCTCAGCACCACATAAGCAAAAAGAAAAAAGCCGGAAGTGGCGTTGTGGCTCAAGTGGTAGAGTGCTAGCCTTGAGCTGAAGAGCTGAGGGACAGTGCCCAGGCCCAGAGTTCAGGCCCCACGACTGGACCAAAAAAAAATTAAAAAAAAAAAAAGAAATAGACTTCTTCATAATCTATCATGTTACCAAGTTTTCAAATGAGGATTTTTTTAACCCAACACTTGAAAAGAAGTGAAAAGAAGGGAATAAAATTAGAACTTGGATCATTATTTAAAATGAATGCAAGCTGGATGCTGGTGGCTTACTCTGTAATATTAGCTACTCAAGTGGGCTGAGATCTGAGGATCAGCGTTTGAATTAACAAGAAAAAAGCCAGGAGTAGAGCTGTGGATCAAGTGGTAGGGCACTAGCTTGAGCAATAATCTAGCAGACAGCATCTAGGCCTTCAGTTTATTCCTAGTACAGACACAAAAATAAAAATAAAATACATGATAGCAAATTTATACTACTACCAAAGGAAATTAAAATTCTTACCTCAAAAGCACAAAGCTATTCTCCACTATTATTAGAAAAAAGTGTTATAATAGGTTGAACATATTTGTTGACCAAATTTTGTTGACCAAATTTTTGACAAAATAAAAACCTTTGAGAAAGTATTTGTCTTAAAGTGAATAAGTCAAGAAAAATATGTTTTATTATTTTATTAAAAGGAATTTGGTTTAAGCCACTAAAAATGAAGCCACAGCATTAAATAATCTTTATGTTTAGAAATTTATTTGATTTTCAAGACTGTGTATTCATTTCAATCCTTGACATACATATTTACTAGACACCAAAAATAGTGCTCTATTTAAGAGGCATTAATTAATAACATTTTTGAAATATATTTTAAGAGTACAAATATTTCCAAAGCAAAGAGCAGAGAATGTTGAATGGATAAACACAATGAAATTTGAAGCACATCTCCGATTTTAAATGTATTTCTACTTTTTGTTGTACACTGGATGAATACAACTTTTAAATATATATGAGTCTGCAGGGTATGTGTGTATACAACCACACTCAATACAGAAACATTTCATAGTGGCAAATTTTTAGTGCACTTCAAAAGTGCTACAACAACAGTCATCCACAGATATCTACATGCAAATACTATTGAGCTAGTACTTTAGAGCAAATAAAAAGTATTAGAAGGACTCCCTGGCAAAATCTTTTTTAAAATGGAATTAACCAAAAACCACTTTTCATATGAACAGCATAGAAAATAATCTCCTTTATGATTTGAATCATATATACACATAGTCATATCTAAGCTCAAAAAATAACTTCTTAACTATACACACAGAACTGCAGTGTACACTCAGCAAATGTTAGTGTCAGAAGAAATTGTTCCATGAGGAGAATGTCTGAGGAATAGTGACAGAAAAGAGAGCTATCCATTAAACACTTTTAAAAAGCCAAGGCATGACAAGGACTAAAATGCACATAGAAGGGAGTGGACTAGAGACAAAGTAAACAGAAGGTAACAGACTAATGTGAAAGCAGCAACTAGTTATAATACAGTAATAAATCATGAAAATCATGGACAGGAGAGGTAAAAGGAGTTTGTCTTCCTCATTTGAAGCTATACATAAAATTGTCAGTCAATCACAACCCATGTGGAGTTTGAGTTGGCTAGATTATAATAAGAAACACAGACTTTGCCAAGAGTACTTCACAGGGTTGGTCTGAATAGCAAATAAAACACAAGTTATGAAAATACTTCACAAATGACAAATGCTATACTCATGATAGAGAGTTAACACAATATTCAGCTACAAACTTTCATTTCTTTCAACTCTGGAAAACTATAAAGAATGAGCATGCCAGACCACAGAAAGGAGTATCATTCTCTGCCCCATTACCAGATTCTCAGGAAAACATAGGCCAGCTTCACAGTCACAGAGAAACCTGACATCAAAAACAGAGAGAATAATGTTAACCAATGGACCAAATGTAGAGAGAGGTATGCAAATAAATAAATATGGGGAACGTTTCCACTCCTGGCATTTCCTATAATTCTAGGGAGAAAATGTTTCAGTGTAACAAAAAAAGAGACTCCCTTCTCTGTTTCACCCTGAATCTCAAAAACCTTTATTGTCTGCACATGAGTAGGACTGAATTATCTCATTTTCTCCCTTATATATAGCATGAAGGTTTGAAAGGATAACATGAGGCTATTAAGTCATCAAATTAAGCCCAAATGCATGTTTTACTCCTATGTTAAAACTTCTATTTATGTGCATCCACTGAAAATGAAGCCTGTGAGACTAACCTGCCATACAGTACAGAACACAAATTGTGCATCCTGGGTCTGTTTCTTGTCAAATACCTGTATGGAAGATTTACAACACAGGCTCCCTGCCTCAAAAGAGGTCAAGAATACAAAGTGACAATAGTCAACACTTTTTATTTGCTATTTATTTCTTAATAGTTTTATGATAATTTAAGTACATATTTTGGCATTGACTATTTCTAATAAATTTTATAAGTGCCCAAAACAGCATTCACCCAAATTGTTAGTAATTACCCCAGAAAAAATCATCATAGCAGAAGCAAAAATAATCAAGAATCAGTGATGATTAGAAATGGCTGACAGTATGAAAAACAGAGAAAACCTGAAAAAAGCCACCTAGTAAAAGAACACAGACAATTCATGAAACATTCACGCCAAAAATCATATACCTAATTGATCAAGTCATTGATTAAACTACTACAATAAAGAAAGGCAGGGAACAGGTGAGTCATGGATGTAATCCTAGCTACTCAGGAGACTGAGATCTGAGCACTGTGGTTCAAAGCCAGCCACCCAGGAAAGTCCATGAGATGCTTATCTCCAATTAACCACCCAAAAGCCAAAAGTAGAGATATGTGGCTTAAGTGGTAGAGCACTAGCCTGGAGTAAAAAAGCTCAGGGACATTGCCTGGGCCCTAACTTCAAGCCCCAGGATCCACAAAAAGTAAACATCACCATAAGAATGACATGAGCAAAATTTACATTGTGGCAAGTGCTACATGAAAAATGACCTACTTTTTCAATGAATAAAATTATACAAAAATCTGAAGGGGTTTATATATAGATACAAAACATACTTAAGACAAATTGACATCGTAAATACAAAAATATTAAAACATATTGCATTTATTAGACAATTGGAAGGTTGAAACCTGCTGGAATATTGACTCATAATAAGGAATAATGGTTAATGTTAACTACAATACAAAATATATGCTTTTAAAGGACCACAAAACATTTAAAGATGTATATGGAATATTTCCAATAAAACATTTAGTAATACTTCCAAAATAATAGTGAAAGATATACACCACTTACAATATTGAGCTGGTTCATGAATTTATAATTGTTGAGTGCGGGAGCCAAATACAAACGTATTCACTATAACATAATTTAACTTAATGCATGTTTGTAAAAAGAAAAATAAAATCATCACTGAAAGATGTCCGAAAAGTTTTGAAAGTAGCATATTACCAAGGAATTAATGAGTTCAAAAGACCAAAGAGCAACCCAATCAAACCACCTCCTCTTATAAATAAGGACATTAAGGCTCAGAGAAGTCAAGTGACTCACTCAGGGTCACAGAACTTGTCAGTTCCACTCAAGATCAGAATGAAAATCTCCACACTTGCAGTCCAGGGAGGGAAGGGCTGTCTCTCAAAGCAGTGAGAAATGATCCCACGGCCGGAAGCATTCAGTCCAGAGGCCCCTCAAATTCGAGCAAAATAAAAGCAAGCCCCGTGGCGTGGCAGGGAAGGAACAGAGTCGGTTCATACCAAAAAGGAGCTGCCCGTCGCTGTGATAAGATCTGTTTCTTTGTGACAGCCATGGTTTCCTGTTGGGTTGGAGAAGCCAAACTGGCTGTCTTCCTCCTGCGCAAAGAAGTCCGAGTCAGGATGGACATGCCAGTCGGCTTTGGCTGGAGTCAGGAGTTCTGAGACGCTGTTTTCACAGAGGGTGCTGGAAGGAGTGAGAGCTTCCGTGTCCACGGTCAACTTGCTGCTGGGCGTCAGAGCCTGGGGCTCTGCGCTTGCGTTTTTCATGGCCAGACAGTCGAGGGAGCCCAAGGGCCCCACGCTGCCACTGGAGACATCATCCAGATCCAGGGGGCTCTGCTGAAAGCCAGAGGCCGTGGTTCCGAAGAAGAGCGAGGTGTCCAGACTCTGGGGCAGGTCGCTGGCGGGCCTCAGGGCGCGGGCATCCACAGCAGGCCCCAGGGCATCTGGACTGCTGGCGGGGAGGCTCCCCGCCAGAGTGGAGCTCACGGAAGCCACATCGATCGTCAGGATTCCCGAATTGACCAAGGCCGTGTCCAGCACGGCGGCAGAGCCAGCGCCAGGCACGTCGGAGAAGAGAGACACTATCTCGGGGCCACTGAGATCACTGTGGCCCTGGCTGGTCAGTTCGCTGCTGGGCGTGAGGGAATTGGCCGCCTCCAGCTGCGCCAAGAGATCCTGGCCCAGGTTGTGCCTCTTGGCCATGTGGGTCTTCATGCTGTGCTTGGAGGTGAAGAGTTTGTTACAGGTGGACACCGGGCAGCGGCTCTTCCAAGTGTCCACGTCCTGCAGGTGCTTCTTGGAGTGGATGTAGAGGCTGCTCCGGGCAGAGAACCTAGCACAGCAGCCTTCCACGGGGCACACGAAGGGCTTCGTGCCCAGGTGGGTGATGCTGTGGCCTTTGAGGTGCTCGGCCCTGGTAAAGGACTTGCCGCAGCCCTCCACGGGGCAGGTGAACCTGCGGTCGTCCTCGTGCTTCCTCTTGTGCCGCAGGAGCTTGGACATGCTGGTGAAGTTCCAGCCGCAGCCGTCGAAGTCGCAGAGGAAGGGCCTCTCACCCGTGTGGCTACGCAGGTGGATCTTGAGGCGGCAAGCCTTGTCATACTGCTTGCTGCAGCCCGGGAAGGAGCAGGCGAAGAGTTCCTGTTCCCTGAAATGGGCGCGGTTGTGGGAGAACAGGGCGCTGACGGTGATGAAGGTCTTCTTGCAGCCTGAGAAGGCACACTGGTAGGGCCTCTCGGGCTCGAAGTGACTGCGCTGGTGGGTGCTGAGCTTGGCCTGCGTGGGGAAGCTCTCCTCGCACACCTCGCACTTGAACGAGTTCTCCTGCTCGTGGCCCTTCATGTGTGCCTTGAGGTTGTACACGGTGGTGAAGCTCTTGCCACAGCCCTCGGCGGGGCAGCCGAAGGGCCGCAGCTTGTCGTGCGACTGCAGGTGCCTCTTGAGCTTGTAGGACGTGGTGAAGGTCCAGCCGCAGCCGCCCAGGGGGCACTTGAAGGGCCGCTGGCCCTGGCTGCTGCTGTGCGTCAGCAGGTGCACCTTCAGCTGGTGCTTCTTGGCGAACGTCTGCCCGCACTGCGCCTCGGGGCACAGGTACAGCACCACGCCCGAGTGGCCGGGCACCAGCGGTCCGCGGGGGCTCTGGGCGGCCGCCGCCGGGCCCTCGGCCTCCTCCTCAGGC
>NW_012267756.1:4703-5508 GCF_000151885.1 Dipodomys ordii | reverse complement strand
CTAATTAGTCCACGGTTGTGTTCAGCCGAATAACGTCTGCCGGGACCACTCAGAGTGACGTTCTGAGTTATTGCAACATAGGAGCGTTTCACTGCTTTCAAGGCTTCTTAGGAAGAATTCCGGAATCTTGCTGCCGTCAGGCCCCCATCTGTTCCTGGTGAACATCTCCTTGTAAATCCCCCGTGGTTTCTTGTACACCCGTGAAGTTTGGCCAGGGTACTCAGTTTGCATTGCTGCAGAATTGCGCCTGCATGGCTCTGCCGGGGTTGCACACATTCCGGCATGGCAACCAGATAGGCTGGTCCCTGTAGGACACTGCCAGCGGACTGGGTATATCTGCTTGCCGTTCTTTTCACCTGAGTGCTACTGATTCCAGCAATGACAGGTACACTCACATCAACTGGAACAGTAAGTTGAACCTCTACTACTGGCACTCTGTGTATGTTTGGAGAACTAGAGCTCATTTGTTTGGCATGCGACCATTGTCCATCCAGCACTATGGACGGCACTGCCTCCATCTGGCTCTAATTAGTCCATGGTTGTGTTCAGCCAAATGACGTCTGCCGGGAACACTCAGAATTAGGTTCTGAGTTATTGAAACATAGGAGTGTTTCACTGCTTTCAAGGCTTCTTAGGAAGAATTCTGGAATCTTCTGCCAGCAGGCCTCTTGCTGTTCCGTGTGAACATCTCCTGGTAAATCCCCGTAGTGTCTTGTACACCCGTGAAGTTTGGGCAGGGTACGCAGTTTGCATTGCTGAACAATTGCGCCTGCATACCTCTGCTGCCGTTGCAAACATTCAGGCG
>NW_012267756.1:4167-4653 GCF_000151885.1 Dipodomys ordii | reverse complement strand
ACAATTGCGCCTGCATACCTCTGCTGCCGTTGCAAACATTCAGGCGTGGTAGCCAGATAGCCTGGTCCCCGTAGGACACTGCCAGCTGTCTTGGTATATCTGCTTCCCGTTCTTCTGACCTGAATGCTACTGATTCCAGTTTTGACGGCTACACTTTACTCAACCGGAGCAGTAAGTTGAACCTCTATTTATGGCACTGTTTGATAGTTTCCAGAACTAGAGCTCAGTTCTTTGGCATGCTACAACTGTCAATCTAGCACTATGGACGGCATTGCCTACATCTGGATCTAATTAGTCCATGGTTATGTTCAGCCTAATGACCTCTGCTGGGAACACTCAGAATGATGTTCTGAGTTATTTCAACCTAGGAGCGTTTCACTGCTTTCAAGGCTTCTTAGGAAGAACTCCCGAACCTTGCTGCCGGCAGGCCTCCGGCTGTTCCGGGTGAATATCTCCTTGTAAATCCCCCGTGGTTTCTTGTACACC
>NW_012267756.1:3087-3507 GCF_000151885.1 Dipodomys ordii | reverse complement strand
TGTGAAAGTTTGGAGAACTAGAGCTCAGTTGTTTGGCACTCGACAACTGTCCATCCAGCACTATGGATGGCATTGCTTACATCTGGCTCTAATTAGTCCACGGTTGTGTTCAGCCGAATGACCTCTGCAGGGAACACAAAGAATGAGGTTCTGAGTTATTGAAACATAGGAGTTTTTCACTGCTTTCAAGGCTTCTTAGGAAGAATTCCGGAATCTTGCTGCCGGCGGGCCTCCGGCTGTTCCTGGTGAACATGTCCTTGTAAATCCCCCGTGCTTTCTTGTACAACCGTGACGTTTGGCCAAGGTACGCTGTATGCATTGCTGCACAATTGCGCCTGCACAGCACTGCCATGGTTGCAAACATTCAGGCGTGGCAGCCAGATAGGCTGGTCCCCCTAGGACACTGCCAGCGGACTGGGT
>NW_012267756.1:0-1691 GCF_000151885.1 Dipodomys ordii | reverse complement strand
CTGAGTTATTGAAACATAGGAGCGTTTCACTGCTTTCAAGGCTTCTTAGGAAGAATTCCGGAATCTTGCTGCCGGAAGGCCTCCGGCTGTTCCGGTTGAACATCTCCTTGTAAATCCCCCTTGGTTTCTTGTAAACGCGTCAAATTTGGCCAGGTTACGCAGTTTGCATTGCTGCACAATTGTGCCTGCATACCTCTGTCGTGGTTGTAAACATTCAGGCGTGGCAGCCAGATAGGCTGGTCCCCGTAGGACACTGCCAGCGGACTGGGTATATCTGCTTCCTGTTCTTCTCACCTGAGGGCTACTGATTCCAGCTTTGACGGCTACACTCTACTCAACTGGATCTGTACAATGAACCTCTACTTATGGCACTCTGTGAAACTGTGGAGAACTAGAGCTCATTTGTTTGGCATGCGACAACTGTCCATCCAGCACTATGGACGGCATTGCCTACATCTGGCTCTAATTAGTCCACTGTTGTGTTCAGCCGAATGACCTCTGCCTGAAACACTCAGAATGAGATTCTGAGTTTTTGCAACATAGGAGCGTTTCACTGCTTTCAAGGCTTCTTAGGAAGAATTCCAGAATCTTGCTGCCGTCAGGCCTTCGGCTGTTCCGGGTGAACATCTCCTTGTAAATCCCCCGTGGTTTCTTGTACAACCGTGAAATTTGGCGAAGGCACGCAGTATGCATTGCTGCACAATTTCGCCTGCATAGCTCTGCCGAGGTTGCAAACATTCAGGCGTGGCAGCCAGATAGGCTGGTCCTCCTAGGACACTGCCAGCAGACTGGGTTTATCTGCTTCCCGTTCTTCTCACCTGAATGCTACTAATTCCAGCTTTGACGGCAACACTCTACTCAACCGGAGCAGTAAGTTGAACCTCTACTTATGGCACTCTGTGAAAGTTTGGAGAACTACGAGCAGTAAGTTGAACCTCTACTTATGGCACTCTGTGAAAGTTTGGAGAACTAGAGCTCAGTTGTTTGGCACGTGACCACTGTCCATCCAGCACTATGGACGGTATTGCCTACATCTGGCTCTAATTAGTCCACGGTTGTGTTCAGCCAAATGACCTCTGCAGGGAACACTCAGAATGAGTATCTGAGTTATTGCAAAAAAGGCGCGTTTCACCGCTTTCAAAGCTTTTTAGGAAGAATTCCAGAATCTTGCTGCCGTCAGGCCTTCGGCTGTTCCGGGTGAACATCTCCTTGTAAATCCCCCGTGGTTTCTTGTACAGCCGTGAAGTTTGGCCAGGGTACGCAATTTGCATTGCTGCACAATTGGGCCTGGAGAGCTCTGCCAAGGTTGCAAACATTCAGGCGTGGCAGCCAGATAGGCTGGTCCTCCTAGGACACTGCCAGCAGACTGGGTATATCTGCTTCCTGTTCTTCTCACCTGAGGGCTACTGATTCCAGCTTTGACGGCTACACTCTACTCAACTGGATCTGTACAATGAACCTCTACTTATGGCACTCTGTGAAACTGTGGAGAACTAGAGCTCATTTGTTTGGCATGCGACAACTGTCCATCCAGCACTATGGACGGCACTGCCTGCATCTGGCTCTAATTCGTCCTCGGTTGTGTTCAGCCAAATGACCTCTGTCTGGAACACTCAGAATGAGGTTCTGAGTTTTTGCAACACAGGACTTTTCACTGCTTTCAAGGCTTCTTAGGAAGAATTCCGGAATCT
>NW_012267755.1:19067-19522 GCF_000151885.1 Dipodomys ordii | reverse complement strand
ATGTTTCAATAACTCAGAACCTCATTCTGAATATTCTTGGCAGAGGTCATTCGGCTGAACACAACCATGGACTAATTAGAGCAAGATGTAGGCAGTGGACTAATTAGAGCCAGGTGTAGGCAGTGTTGTCGACTGCCAAACAACTGAGCTCTAGTTCTCCAAACTTTCACAGAGTACCATAAGTAGAGGTTCAACTTACTGCTCCGGTTGAGTAGAGTGTAGCAGTCAAAGCTGGAATCAGTAGCATTCAGGTGAGAAGAACGGGAAGCAGATATACCCAGTCACCTGGCAGTGTCCTACGGTGACCAGCCTATCTGGCCAACACGCTTGAATGTTTGCAACCACGGCAGAGCTATGCAGGCACAATTGGGCAGTAATGCTAACGGCGTACATTGGCCAAACTTCACGAGTGTAAAGGAAAGAACGTGGGATT
The DNA here is from genome assembly GCF_000151885.1 of Dipodomys ordii. Classification (NCBI taxonomy): domain Eukaryota; kingdom Metazoa; phylum Chordata; class Mammalia; order Rodentia; family Heteromyidae; genus Dipodomys; species Dipodomys ordii. The sequence continues at coordinate 19,089 of NW_012267755.1, read as the reverse complement.
TACAAGGAGATGTTCACCAGGA
>NW_012267755.1:12098-12352 GCF_000151885.1 Dipodomys ordii | reverse complement strand
AAGTAGACGTTCAACGTACTGCTAGGGTTGAGTAGAGTGTAGCCGTCAAAGCTGGAATCAATAGCACTAAGGTGAGAGGAACGGGTAGCAGATATACCCAGGGAGCTGGCAGTGACATAAGGGGACCAGCCTATCTTGCTGCCACGCCTGAATCTTTGTTAATGCAGCAGAGCTCTGCAGGCGCAATTGTGCAGCAATGCAAACTGCGTACCCTGGCCAAACTTCACGGGTGTACAAGAAACCACGGGGGATTT
>NW_012267755.1:10156-11584 GCF_000151885.1 Dipodomys ordii | reverse complement strand
ATGTTGCAATAACTCAGAACATCATTCTGAGTGTTCCAGGCAGAGGTCATTCGGCTGACCACAACCGTGGACTAATTAGAGACAGGTGTATGCAGTGCCGTCCATAGTGTTGGATGGATAGTGGTCGCGTGCCAAACACCTGAACTCTAGTTCTCTAAACTTTCACACAGTGCCATAAGTATAGGTTCAACTTACTACTCCGGTTGAGTATAGTGTAGACCTCACAGCTGGAAACAGTAGCACTCAGGTGAGAAGAACGGGAGGCAGATATACCCATTCAGCTGGCAGGGTCCTACAGGGACCAGCCTATCTGGCTGCCCCGCCTGAATGTTTGCAATGGCGGCAGAGCTATGCAGGCACAATTGTGCAAAAATGCAAAATGCGTACCCTGACCAAACTTCACGGGTGTACAAGAAACCACGGGGGATTTACAAGGAGATGTTCACGTGGAAAAGCTAGAGGCCTGCCGGCAGCAAGATTCCAGAATTCTTCCTAAGAAGCCTTGAAAGCAGTGAAACGCTCCTATGTTGCAATAACTCAGAAACGCATTCTGAGTGGTCCCGGTAGAGGTCATTCAGCTGAACACAACCTTGGACTAACTAGAGCCAGATGAAGGCAGTGGCATCCATAGTGCTGGATGTGCAGTGGTTGTGTGGCAAACAACTGAGCTCTAGTTCTCCAAACTTTCACAGAGTGCCATAAGTAGAGGTTCAGCTTACTGCTCTGGTTGAGTAGAGTGCAGCCGTCAAAGCTGGAATCAGTAGCCCTCTGGTGAGAAGAAGGGGAAGCAGATATACCCAGTCAGCTGGCAGTGTCCTACGGGGACCAGCCTATCTGGCTGCCACGCATGAATGTTTGCAACCGCGGCAAAGCTCTGCAGGTCCAATTGTGCAGCAATGCAAACTGCAAACCCTGGCCAAACTTCACAGGTGTACAAGAAACCTTGGGGTATTTACAACGAGATGTTCACCCGGAACAAACAGAGGCCTACCGGCAGCAAGATTCCGGAATTCTTCCTAAGAAGCCTTGAAAGCAGTGAAACGCTCCTATGTTGCAATAACTCAGATCTTCATTCTGAGTGTTCCCGGCAGAGGTCATTTGGCTGAAAACAACCATGGATTAATTAGAGCCAGATGTAGGCAGTGCTGTCCATAGTGCAGGAAGGACAGTGGCCTCGTGCCAAAAAACTGAGCTCTAGTTCTCCAAACTTTCACAGAGTGCCATAAGTACAGGTTGAACTTACTGCTCCGTTTGAGTAGAGTTTAGCTGTCAAAACTGGAATCAGTAGCTCTCAGGTGAGAAGAAAGGGAAGCAGATATACCCAGTCAGCTGGCAGTGTCCTATGGGGACCAGCCTATCTGGTTGCCACGCCTGAATGTTTGCAATCACGGCAGAGCTATGCAGGTGCTATTGTGCAGCAATGCAAAC
>NW_012267755.1:7035-7817 GCF_000151885.1 Dipodomys ordii | reverse complement strand
GGGAAGCAGATATACCCAGTGAGATGGCAGAGTCCTACGGGGACCAGCCTATCTGGCTGCCATGCCTGAATGCTTGCAAACGCTTCAGAGCTATACAGGTGCATTTGTGCAGCAATGCAAACTGCAAACCCTGGCCAAACTTCATGGGTGTGCAAGAAACTACGGGGGATTTACAAGGAGATGTTCACCCGGAGCAGCCGGAGGCCTGCCAGCAGAAAGATTCCGGAATTCTTCCTAAGAAGGCTTGGAAGCAGTGAAATGCTCCTATGTTGCAATAACTCAGAACCTCATTCTGAGTATTCCCGGCAGAGTTCATTCCGCTGAACACAACCATGGACTAATTACAGCCAGATGTAAGCAGTTGCGTCCATAGTCCTGGATGGACAGTGGTCGCGTGCCAAAAACTGAGCTCTAGTTCTCCAAACTTTCACAGATTGCCATAAGCAGAGGTTCAACTTACTGCTCCAGGTGAGTAGAGTGTAGCCGTCAAAGCAGGAATCAGTATCTCTCAGGTGAGATGAATGGGAAGCAGATATCGCCAGTCAGCTGGCAGTGTCCTACAGTGCCCAACCTATCTGGATGCCACGGATGAATGTTTGCAACCTCGGCAGAGCACTGTAGGCGCAATTGTGCAGCAATGCAAACTTCATACCCTGGCCAAACTTCACGAGTGTACAAGAAACCACGGGGGATTTACAAGCAGATGTTCACGTGGAACAGCCGGAGTCATGCCGGCAGCAAGATTCCGGAATTCTTCCTAAGAAGCCTTGAAAGCAGTGAAA
>NW_012267755.1:1804-2083 GCF_000151885.1 Dipodomys ordii | reverse complement strand
TTCCGGAATTCTTCCTAAGAAGCCTTGAAAGCAGTGAAACGCTCCTATGTTGCAATAACTCAGAATCTCATTCTGAGTGTTCCCAGCTGAGGTCATTCCGCTGAACAGAACCGTACACTAATTAGAGCCAGATGTAGGCAGTGGACTAATTAGAGCCAGATGTAAGCAGTGGACTAATTAGAGCCAGATGTAATCATTGTGGTTGCATACGAAACAACTGAGCTCTAGTTCTCCAAACATTCACAGAATGCCATAAGAAGAGGTTCAACTTACTGCTCC
>NW_012267755.1:0-592 GCF_000151885.1 Dipodomys ordii | reverse complement strand
TGCTCTGGTTGAGTAGACTGTAGCCGTCAAAGCTGGAGTCAGTAGCACTCAGGTGAGAAGGACGGGAAGCAGATATACCCAGTCAGCTGGCAGTGTCCTACAGGGACCAGCTTATCTGGCTGCCTCGCCTGAATATTTGCAACCTCGGCAGAGCTCTGCAGGCGCAATTGTGCAGCAATGAAAACTGCGTACCCTGGCCAAACTTCACTGATGTACAAGAAACCACGGGGGAATTACAAGGAGATGTTCATCCAGAACAGCTGGAGGCCTGCCGGCAGCAAGATTCCGGAATTCTTCCTAAGAAGCTTTCAAAGCTGTGAAACGCTCCTATGTTGCCATAACTCAAAACCTCATTCTGAGTGTTCCTGGCAGAGGTTATTCGCACTGAACACAACTGTGGACTAATTAGAGCCAGATGTAAGCAGTGGATTAATTAGAGCCAGATGTAGTCAGTGTGGTTGCATACGAAACAACTGAACTCTAGTTCGCCAAACTTTCACAGACTGCCATAAGTAGAGGTTCAACTTACTGCTCCCGTTGAGTAGAGTGTAGCCGTCAAAGCTGGAATCAGTAGCACTCAGGTGAGAAGAAC
>NW_012267754.1:16669-18642 GCF_000151885.1 Dipodomys ordii | reverse complement strand
TACTTAACAAGCTCTGGTTATTTTTACTCCACAATTCCAAGAAATTTTTTCAATACCTGACACTGTATCTTTGTGAACTATTGGTGGTATTGGGAATCAGGTCTCACATATGCTAGTCAGGGGCTCTCTCTTTGATCCAGGCTCTCAATCCTTTCTCAATTTTATGTATTTTTCAGGTTAAAGATTAGTTTCTTGGGGCTGGGAAGGTGGCTCAGTGGTAGAGCGCTTGCCTTGCATGATCAAGGCCCTGGGTTTGATTCCTCAGCACCACATAAGCAAAAAGAAAAAAGCCAGAAGTGGCGCTGTGGCTCAAGTGGTAGAGCGCTAGCCTTGAGCTGAAGAGCTGAGGGACAGCGCCCAGGCCCAGAGTTCAGGCCCAACGACCGGACCCCCCCCAAAAAAAGATTAGTTTCTTTTGCCATGGACTACCATCAGACTATGATCCTCTTTTTTTTATTGTGAAAATATCATACAGAAGGGTTACATTACATGGGCAATATAATGAGTACATTTCTTATCAAGCACTGTTGCCTCCTCCTTTGTTTCCCCTTCCCAGTCTCCCCACCCCAACCACACCAAAGTTCATTTTTGACAAAAATACTTGTACATCTCATTGTTGCAATGAGTCTACCTGTATCAATATTTAAACAATTTGTTTTTTTCCCTTCCCCTCCACAAATTATACCAACATTAAATACAGTGAAAACAGGGGTGATATCATAGGGGAGGGACATACAAAGCAACAAAGAAACCATCTTATAAATATGATAGAAACAATCTCATGAAAGAAAAAAAAACACTTGTGTCATTATCTTGGGGTTCATTTCACCTAAAATCAACTTCTGACAGTTTCTGCTTGTCTCAGACATATACTAGTTATAGCAAATAAGGGAAACCATGGGACCTATGTTTCTTTGGGTCTGGCTGACTTCACTTAATTAATTTATTCCAAGTCTTTCAATTTCCTGACAAATGAGGCAATGTCATTCTTTCTGATGGATGCATAGAATTCCATTGTGTATATATACCACATTTTCTTGATCCATTCATCTACTGAGAGGCATGTGGATTGTTTCCATATCTTAGCTATGATAAATAGTGCTGCAATAAACATAGTTGTGCTGGTAGCTTTAGTATGGTCTTGTGTGTCATCTGGTTCATAGGGGAGCTCTATGTGGAGTGTTTTAAGGAACCACCATACTACTTTCAAAAGTGGATGAACAAGTTTATTCTTCCACCAACAATGCAGTAAGGTTCCCTTAAGCCCACATCCCCTCCAGTATCTACTTTTATTAGAGTTCTTGATTATAGCCATTCTAACTGGGATGAGGTGGTATCTCAATGTTGTTTTGATTTGCATTTTTTTGTATTTGTTTATTTTTCTATTGTGAAAATACTGTACAGAAGGTTTAAACTTACATGGGCAAGATAATGAGTAAATTTCTTATCAAACATTGTGGCCTCCTCCTTTGTTTCCCCTTCCCATCCCTTCCCATCTTCCCCACACCCCCCCACCCAATGCTCCCCCCCAACAAAGTTGTAAAGTTCGTTTTCAACATAACAACTTGTAGGTCTCATTCTTGCAATGGGTCCACCTGTATCCCTATTTAAACAATTTGTTTTTTTTCTCTTCCTCTTCACAAATTATACCAACATCAAATAAAGTGAAAGCAGGGGTTATACTGTCGGGGGGGGACATACATAGCAACAAAGAAATTATATTATAAATGTGTTAGAAACAATTGCATGAAAGAAAAAAACATTTGAATACATATCTTAGGGTTCATTTCCCTAACATCAACTTATCTGACCGTTTCTGCTTGAATCAGACATATACTAGTTATTGCAAATAAGGGAAACCATGGGAACTATGTTTCTTTGAGCGTGGCTTACTTCACTTAATATAATTTTTTCCAAGCCTTTCCATTTCCTAACAAATGGGGCAATGTCATTCTTTCTGATGGAGGCATAGA
>NW_012267754.1:15113-15904 GCF_000151885.1 Dipodomys ordii | reverse complement strand
CTGGGTCTCTATTAAGAAAATTTTAGCCTGTGCCAAGGAGACCTAGGGTTTCTTCTATTCCATCCTGTAATGTTTTCTGGGTGCCTGCTTTGACTTGGAAGTCTTTGATCCATTTGTAATTGATTCTGGTGCAAGGTGATATATAAGGATCTAACTTTAGTTTTCTATAAGTAGTTAACCAATTTTGCTAGCACCATTTACTGAAGAGGCTGTCTTTCTTCCATTCTATTGTTTTAGCTCCCTTATTGAAAATTAGACGGCGATAGATCTGTAGGTTCATTTCTGGGTTTTCAATTCTATTCCATTGGTCCTGAGGTCTGTTCTTGTGCCAGTACCAAGCTGTTTTGATTACTATGGCTTTGTAGTAGAGTTTGAAATTTGGTATTGATATTCCTCCAGCACTGTTCTTTCTGTTAAGGAGCGTTTTTGCTATTCGGGGTCTTTTATTGTTCCATATGAATTTTTGGATTGCCTCTTCTATTTTCTTGAAGAATGACATTGGAATTTTGATAGGTACCGCACTGAAATTGTAGATAACCTTAGAAGTATTGCCATTTTCACGATGTTGATCCTTCTAATCCAGGAGCGTGGGAGGTTTTTCCACTTTCTAAGTTCTGTTTTGATTTCCTTTTTCCAATTTTTAAAGTTTTCATCATAGAGGTCCTTCATTTCTTTGGTTAATTCCTAGGTATTGTTTTTTTTGTGGGGCTATTATGAATGGAGTTGCTTTCCTGATTTCAGCCACAGTTTTCTCAATGTTGGCATACAGAAAAACCATTGTTTTATTAGGG
>NW_012267754.1:12214-12728 GCF_000151885.1 Dipodomys ordii | reverse complement strand
AATTTTACAGAAATGATTACAACTTCTCTTGATAATCAACAGGAGATTATGCTTCTAGAAAGAGCCTGGTAACCCACTTCAAATTTTCCTTCTCAGAAATCAAAGGAGGCAAAATCATGCTAAATTAATGCTTAACAGAATGATTAAAAGAATAATTTTGAAGAAAAAAAGCACAACATCAACTGAGATATGGGTTAAGCACAAAGAATCTAGGCAAGACCTGTTTTCCTTCCAATGAATTTTCAGTCATGCAGACTGGATTGAAATCCCATTTATTCCCATTTTCTAAGAATATTACCAGGAAAATGTATTATTCCCAAAAATCTAGACATACTTTTTGGCAATCTATACTTGCGATGTCTTATTGCTGTTCAAATTGTATATAACACTATCCTAGAATGATCCCCATCTGTTTGGAATCATTAAAATAATGGCACACCAATCTGGTTTCTCCTGCTTCATACAAAGATTCCATATAGGTACAAAATACTGGAGGATCCTAAACATATTATGA
>NW_012267754.1:9699-11504 GCF_000151885.1 Dipodomys ordii | reverse complement strand
ATGATTTTTGCCCTTCAAAATGATCATAATGAATAAATATTAACCTAATTTACCAGGTAGAGTATTTGAAGCTGAGAAATGTAGAAATTTGAGAATAATCAATTGTTGGATGATGAAAAAGATGGAATTTAAAAAATATATCACTGTTCCTCAAAAGACTCCACATAGAGCTCTCCCATGACCCAGCAATCCTACTTTGGGGCATTTACCCAAATGATCACAAATAAGACCATACTAAAGCTACCAGCATGACTATGTTTATTGCAGCATTATTTACCATAGCTAAGATATGGAACCAACTCAGATGCTGCTCAGTAGATGAATGGATCAAGAAAATGTGGTATTTCTACACAATGGAATTCTATGCCTCCATCAGAAAGAATGACATTGCCCCATTTGTTAGGAAATGGAAAGACTGGGAAAACAATTATATTAAGCGAAGTAAGCCAGGCCCAAAGAAACATAGGTCCCATGCTTTCCCTTATTTGCAATTACTAGTATATGTCTGAGACAAGTAGCAATGGTCAGATAAGTTGATGTTAGGTGAAATGAACCCCAAGATAAGGATTTAAATGTTTTTTTTTTCTTGTGATTGTTTCTAACATATTTATAAGATGATTTCTTTGTTGCTTTGTATGTCCCTCCTCCACGGTATAACCCTATTTCCACTATATTTGATGTTAGTATAATTTGTGAAGGAGAAGGGAAAAAACAAATTGTTTAAATAGGGATACAGGTGGACCTATTGCAACAATGAGATGTAGAAGATGTTATGTGAAAAATCGAACTTTACAACTTTGTCCAGGGAGGGGGAGTGAGGGAGGAGTGAGGGGGGAGAGGAGAAAGGATGGGAAGGGGAAACAAAGGAGGAGGCAACAATGCTTAAGGAATGTACTCATTACCTTGCCCATTTAATTGCAACCACTCTGTACGGTATTTTCACAATTAAAAAAATAAATAAAAATAAAATTAAAAAAATTATATCACTCTAATTCCAAGGCCTGTTTCTTTGACAAAATTTCTACATTAAAGAATTAATACATTAGAGTTCTAGATTATTATTATAGCCATTCTAACTGGGGTGAAGTGGTATCTCAATGTTGTTTTTATTTTCATTTCCTTTATGGCTAGAGAGGTTGAGCATTTCTTCATGTGTCTATTGGCCATCCTTCTTTCCTCTTCAGAGAAGTTTCTCTTTAAGTCTTTAGCTCACTTATTTCAGTTGTTTCTTTGAGGATTTGTTGTTGGGATTTAATTTTTTGAGTTCCAGGTATATTTTAGATATGAGACCCTTGTCCTTTCTAGGGTTGATGAAGATCTTCTCCCAATCTGTGAACTTTCTATTGATCTTGTTAGCTATGTCCTTTGCCATGCAGAAGCTCTGCAATTTCATGCAGTCCCATTTGTCCAACCTTTCTTTGATTTGTTGTGTTTCTGGGTTGTAACCTCTCTGTACAGTATTTTCACAATTAAAAAAATAATTAATACATATGCATCATCTATGAGTACATTCATGGGAATAAAAGACCTATAGTTCTATACTTAGAACATATTTGAAAATATGTACTAAGGCCACATAGAGAATTGAATGAAGAATGAGGCACACTGAGAGACAGTTTATTAACTCTCATCTACCAACTTGGCAAGCTACTCGCTAAGGAAGAAAAGGATGATTTCACATAATTTGTTATAAAATATATTCTTAGAAGAGTTCAATAAGGGAATGCACATCACATATATTTATATGACACCCTCATTTTCTTCTATTCTAAGAATAGATATCAATCTAAAGGGACATATGATAA
>NW_012267754.1:0-2889 GCF_000151885.1 Dipodomys ordii | reverse complement strand
TAACTTACTTACAGTGAATAGGACTGCCACAGACAGATTTTCAGATAACTTAACTGTCATTTCCATCAATTCATTTGGATATATGCTTCAGAGTGGAATAAAGCAAGCCCTATGGTTACTCTTTATTAATTTGCCCGAAGAATAATAAAACAAACAAGCAACAACAAATGCTACTTATGCTGAGAAAAAAGAGATCTTTACAAACTATTGATTGAATTATAAATTATCTTAGCTCCTCTGAAAACCTGTATGAAATTTTAAGGAACACTCAATTGAAAGCCGGACTCCAGTGGCTCATATCTATACTCCTAGCTATTTAAAATGCTGACATTTGAGGATAAAGTTTCAAAGCTAGGTTGAGTAAACTTTTACCAACAAAATATCATAAATGGAGGCATGGCTGCAGACATAGAGTGTCAGCATTAGGGGGAAAAGGTACAGAAAGAAACTTCAATACTGGAAAACAAAACAAAACAAACAAAATAGAGCCTCCCAATGAGATTGGCAAAATATAACATATTTTAACAAAAATGAGAAAATTGAACTTTATCACATGCTTTTCAATGAATCCTCCTTACTCTTTACCTGAAAAGAAAAATAAGAAAGATTTAGAAAGAGCTGTTTCTTTACCTATATACCACATTATTAATATTATAATGATCATATATTTGTTTTGAGAACCCAATGAAAGGATGATGATTTCTCACAGACAACTAATGCCAGCAATGATGTGCAAAAGAGCACATTATAAACTTAGTCTGGGGGCTGGGAAGGTGGCTCAGTGGTAGAGCGCTTGCCTTGCATGCATGAGACCCTGGGTTCGATTCCTCAGCACCACATAAGCAAAAGGAAAAAAGCCGGAAGTGGTGCTGTGGCTCAAGTGGGAGAGCACTAGCCTTAAGCTGAAGAGTTGAGGGACAGCACCCAGGCCAAGAGTTCAGGCCCCATGACCGGAACCAAAAAAAACAAAAACAAAAAACTTAGTTTGTCTACATATCTATATTTGACTGTCAAGTATATTAGGAAAGGAAAATGTAATTCCAAATTACAGTTAGCATAACATTTTATAGTTTTTTTTGGTAACAACAAGTAGATATCATTTGTTTCATTTTGTTTTTATACCACCAATACCATTGTGTATTTATGAAAGTGAATTATGCAACTCATGGGTGGAGATGAGAGGAAGGGAATGGGAGAAATACAAAACAAATAAAAGAAAGCTCAGTAAGAAATAATCTAATTTTTAGTAAATTTGACATTACTACTATTTACAATGATTATAATATTCCCTGTGCTTGGTATATATTCTGCAATCAAAATATTAAAAGCTTTCATATTCTGAATTAGGAAAACTCAATTATGCATTCTTCTTGAGAACAAGGGAAATTTTTTTTTGCAAATCTATTATTAAAATGACTTAGTAATTTACATGCCTTCATACAGCTGATCTGAGCAGCTTATAGATACCAGTATTTGAATGGTGAGTATTTGGAGCCAGGTAAAATGTCATCAGAGCTTTCAACAATGTCAGCTGCAAATATGAAAAATTCAACTAATCCAGCAGGAAATCCCAGATGATCTATGAGAGTTAATGGGAATTATTTTTCACTAAATTTATTATCAGATAAGATTAATTTTACTCATCACCATTAAATGAACTTTATTATCTATAGTGAGTGTTCTATTAACAATACATAAGGGTCACCTGTCCTTTCATGAAGTATTGGGATGGAAATCTAGACATATCATTTCATGGTTGAGTGCTATGAAACTGCTTCACCTAATAGATTATTGGCTAAGACAAGCAGTTAAGTAAATAAACAGTCAGGAATAGTCCTGGGACAACCAAAAACCTAAGTGGAATTACAATATAGATTTTTGTAAAGCATGCATACAATAATAGAAAGTCCCATTGCAAAATTTCAAGCAGTTTCCTTAGAATGAAAATACTGGCAAATATTTAAACATTGTAATGCTCCTGGAAAACAGCCTCTGTCATTAAAACATTTTAAAGTGGCTTTTTTGACAGTAGTATTGACACTTTAACTGTTCTCAATTAATTGGAAATTTGTTTTAATTTGAACAATGACATATTATCAAACTGTGATAAAAACCAGGGGTTTTGAAAAATACATACACTATTAAGCTATTTATATTGACCTTTAAGCTACCTTCCCATTTACTCCACAAAACAGCCTGAAACAGGATATATATTTTTATAGAGAATTGGTATAGTGTATAAAATAAAGTAAAAAGTAAAGAGGAGAGAAACCTGAGTGATCAATGTTCTCATATATGGTATTGAAGCTATGCAGTGGAGGCAAACAAGATTTTCTTAAGGTCATCCAGGAGTATTTTGTGTGAAACACAAATTTGTCAGTTTTATTCTATTTATGCCTTTCTTTTCCTCTCACCCTCACAACTGCAAAAGCTCTCAATATGTTAATTATGTAAATGATCACTTTCCTAATGATGACATTTAATATTTATGTTTCATACTTTTGTTTAGGCCTGCTTATATTTTAATAAATAAAATATTGTTTCTTAAGAAGCAGAAAGAGATACATAAAAAATGAAATAATGCTTCTAATAAAAATTCATCTATGCCAAAAGTAAAAGGCCTTCTTCCAGGGCTAAATACATTTATACTCAGAAAAATAGTGTGATAGAAAAAGATGAGGGGTGAATTCTCTGAAAGCAATTTTTGGGATATTAAAAATGAAGAAACAGGGCTGTGAAGGTAGCTCAGTGGTAGAGTGCTTGCCTTGCATGCCTGAGGCCCTGGGTTCGATTCTTCGGCACCACATAAGCAAAAAGAAAAAAAGCCAGAAGTTGCGCTGTGCCTCAAGTGGTAGAGCACTAGCCTTGAGCTGAAGAGCTGAGGGACAG
>NW_012267753.1:27363-29115 GCF_000151885.1 Dipodomys ordii | reverse complement strand
CCCTGGTCTGACTTTGTTGCAATATGTGGGTGACTTATTAACTGCTGGTGAAACTGAAAGAGAATGCATCCACGGAACAAAAGATTTACCCCAGATATTGGGAAACCTTGGTTAATGAGCATGGGTCAAGAAAGCGTAAACCTGCATACCAGAGGTAAGTTACCTGGGCTATTTATTGAAATGGGGGCAGCGATGTCTCACCAAAGAAAGAAAAGAAACTGTCCTTCAAAATTCCAACACCATGGTCACCACCAAGAAAGGGTGTTTTTAGTTTCTGCCACCTTTTGCCATCTGTGAATCCAAGGGTTTGCAGAGCTGGCTAAACCTCTTTACGAGGAGAAGCAACTGTTTCAATGGACAGAGGAAGCTGAATGAGCCTATGAACAGATAAAAACTGCCTTATTATAAGCCCCAGTATTGTAATTCCCTGATGCCAGTAAACCCTTTTACTTATATGTGGATGAACATAATGGAATAGCAAAAGGATTCCTAACCCAATATTTGGGCCCGTGAAGAAAACCAGTAGCCTACTTGTTAAAGAAATTAGACTCAGTAAGAGTAAGATGGACACCATGTCTGAGAATGATAGCGGCTACTGCTCTGATATGTAAAATACACAGATAAATTAACCATGGGACAAGAACTGCATGTGACCACCCCCCACACTATTGAGGGTGTGTTAAAGCAACCACCAGATCGGTGACTCAGCAATACCCAACTAACCCATTACCAAGGAATGCTACTCAACACTCTCAGAATCAATTTCCAGGCTCCCTCGGCTCTCCACCCGGAAACGCTTCTACCAGATCAGGATCTAAACATGCCACTACATAACTGCTCAGAGATCCTGGCACAAGTCCATAACATCGAAGAGGACTTAAGGGTCCAGCCATTGCTGGACTGGTGTGGTCTGGGCTGAACCTCTACCAGTAGTCATATCAACCCAGAGAGCCAAGTTAATAGCCCTGACCCAAGCTCTAACACTGGGAAAGGACAAAAGGCTAACTGTGTGCACTGACAGTCCATATGCATTTGCAACGGCTCATATACACAGAGCTATTTACAAAGAAAGATGATTACTGACATCTGAAGGAAAAACCTTCAAAAATAAAGATGGAATCTTGGCTTTAATTACTGCTCTTTGGCTGCCTAAGTTAGCCATTGTTCATTGCCCTAGACATCAAAAACCTAAAGATGCTGTGAGTAAAAGCAGTACCCTGGCCTACAGAATAGCCCAGGAGGTGGCATTACAAACCCACTCTATAACGATGTTTAAAACTCAGACCCTGGTACAAGAACTCTTCAGGATACACCAATATACACCACAGAGGACATGAAATGGATTGATCAACTGCCGATGGCACAATGCCTAAATGGTTGGTGGAGAGATTTTAGGAGCAACATTATCTTACCAGAGCAGTTAGGGAGTAAAGTACTGCTTAATTTGCATTGAAGTACCCACATGAGTGCAAGGAAGATGCAAGATCTGGTGAGAAATACTGGACTTTGGATCAAAAATAACCATGCTAAAATAGAACAGATTGTCAGGGACTCTAAGGCATGTCAACTGACAAATGCAAGGAAGAACCAAACAGAAACAGGCAGTCAAATCTGAGGAGATGTACCAGGAACTTACTGGGAGGTGGACTTCTAACTTGGCAAGGATGGATATAAATATCTGTTAGTTTTCATAGATGGGTAGAATCCTTTACTACAAAGCACGAAACTGCACAGGTAGTGGCTAAGAAGTTA
>NW_012267753.1:24334-25698 GCF_000151885.1 Dipodomys ordii | reverse complement strand
AAAGCAGCCCTCAAAGTCGACGGCATTGCTACCTGGATCCACCATTCACATGCGAAGCCTGAAAATCCCATAGCGGATCTCGTTGAAGACCCAGATTGGCAAGTCTCACGCTCCAAAGACAATCCTTTAAAACTCAAATTCAGTTGTAAAAAGACTTAGTCACGAATTGGTTATTGTTGTATAACTTACTTGGAAATTGTATTAGCATAGTAGGAAGTACAGGAAATCCCCCCACCCATAAATTGGACTTGGATTGTTGGTAATCAGGTAAAGGGTAAATGTGTCCCTTTGGCCATGAAAGAGGGATCATCCCTATGGTTCCCAGACAAGCTCACATTTAACTTGTGTCAGTTTGCTGATGGAGTATGGGAAGGACCTAGGCTTATAAAATGTAGATGGAGACACTGGTATATATGCCCAGGGAAAAAAAGGACTAGTAAATTTGGAGGACAAGAGGAATTTTACTGTAAGATCTGGGACTGCAAAACAAGTACCTCAGGAAAATGGAAAGGAATGGGAGGAGACCTTGTTACGTTTACCTAACCAGAATGTGCAGCCATCCAGTTTAATGGACTGCCTGTACAAAACAAATTAGGGTCTTCCAGGATTCTGATGCCAGATTGGAATTTCGGTTCACAGACAAGGGCAAACAAGCCCTAGGATGGGAATTAGGAAAGAATTGGGGACAAAGATTGTACAGGGGAGAGACACATGATGGCATTCTCATAAACCTACAAGCATTTGCCACAGCCAGCTATTCCCCTTCAGCGATGGGACTAACACAGTTTTAAAACCAGTCTCTGCTGTAAAACCCAAAGTAGACAACAAGAAAGAGCCCTGGGTTGTAGTGACCCAATCTCCTCCAAAAAAGGGAGACCTTAGGGAGAACATCTCCTTGCCAGAGGATTCCCTATGGCAGCTGTTGGTTCAAACTTACAATGTGATCAATCAGATCTGTCCTGATATTACAAGTTCTTCTTGGATGTGTTATGATATGAGACCTCCATTTTATGAGGGTATTGCAGTGGTACAGAATGTAACAAATGCTAAAAACAACTAAATCATGTACGTGGGAACAAAAGGAAGCAAAACTTACTCTACAGGCAGTTATAGGATAAGAGTTTTGTGTGGGACGAGTACCAACTAACTTTACTCACTTATGTAATCAGACCCAAGAATGGATTCCAGAGGAATGATATCTATTAGCTCTCCAAGAGGCTTGGTGGGCATGTTCAACTGGCCTAACTTTCTGTGTCCACATAGAAGTATTTTAGGACTAATAGTGTTTGTGTCATGGTACAACATATCCCTCGACTACTCTACCATTCTCATGTAGACATGATGATAAAGATGTCTGCAGCAAG
>NW_012267753.1:18375-19601 GCF_000151885.1 Dipodomys ordii | reverse complement strand
AATGAACTTTACACCATGTGGAGGGAGGACTAAGGGAGGTGAGGTAGTAGGAGAACAACAAAGAAGGGAGTAACAATGCTCAATAACAAATGTACTCATTACCTTACACATGTAGCTAATCCTTATTTAAAGCATCTTTACTATAAAATAAAATTTTATAAAAATAACAAAGACGGGCGCTGGTGGCTCACGCCCGTAATCCTATCTACTCAGGAGGCTGATATCAGAGGACAACCGTTCAAAGCCAGCCTGGGCAGGAAAGTCCCTAAGTCTCTTATCTCCCATAAACCACTAGAAAACCGGAAGTTGCATTGTGGCCCAAGTGGTACAGCGCTTGCCTTGAACTGAATAGCGCTGGGACAGCGCCCAAGGCCAGAGTTCAGGCCCCACGACTGACCAAAAAAATGAAAAATAAAACCTTACAGGAAATAGAAAAATACTTAAAAAATTTAGGCTCAAAAATGCAAGTAAAATTTAGACCTACACGCTGAGCAAGAGAATAAAAGTGCAATAGAGGCTTGCTATTAACATTATGATTTGCTTATATGTAGGCTTAGGATTAGGCAAGGTGTTCCAGTTAGAGCTGTGATTAGGATGAGAAAAAGATGTAAGATATAAAAAGGTGTATATAAGTAAGGTGTATATAAGATGTAAGATATAAAAGGGTGTAAAACTGAAGAATGAATGGCATCAAGGTTAAAATGAATGAAAACCAGTGTCTGTGTTACTATAAACATTCAGATGTAATTTGGCTTAAAGTGTGAGTTACTTTTTGTTCTGGTTAGGGTTAGGGAAGGATAAGTTTTAGGGTAAAATTTAGCTTTCCAATAATAAGAGGAAGCTAAAAAAATGTTTGATCGAATAGTTATCTTTACATTAACCATTTGGTTAATGTAAATCAGATTGTGATTAGGATTCGGTTTCAGGTTAAAGGGGGTTGAGAATAGGATAAAGAAATTGGTTAAACTAGTGGCTTGTGCCTGTTATCCTAGCTACTCATGAAGCTGATTTCTGAGGATCACAGTTCAATGACAGCCAGGGCAGGAAAGTGCATGAGAATTTTATCTCTAATTAAACACCAGAAAACCCAAAAGTGGTGCTGTGGCTCAAGTGGTAAAGCTCACACCTTGAGCTAAAGAACTCAGAGATCATATCCATACCTAGAGCTTAGGGATCTTGCCCAGGCCCAGAGTTCAAGCCTTATATCCGACAAAAAGAAAAAAAAA
>NW_012267753.1:13910-15220 GCF_000151885.1 Dipodomys ordii | reverse complement strand
TAATTTGGCTTAAAGTGTGAGTTACTTTTTGTTCTGGTTAGGGTTAGGGAAGGATAAGTTTTAGGGTAAAATTTAGCTTTCCAATAATAAGAGGAAGCTAAAAAAATGTTTGATCGAATAGTTATCTTTACATTAACCATTTGGTTAATGTAAATCAGATTGTGATTAGGATTCGGTTTCAGGTTAAAGGGGGTTGAGAATAGGATAAAGAAATTGGTTAAACTAGTGGCTTGTGCCTGTTATCCTAGCTACTCATGAAGCTGATTTCTGAGGATCACAGTTCAATGACAGCCAGGGCAGGAAAGTCCATGAGAATTTTATCTCTAATTAAACACCAGAAAACCCAAAAGTGGTGCTGTGGCTCAAGTGGTAAAG
The DNA here is from genome assembly GCF_000151885.1 of Dipodomys ordii. NCBI lineage: Eukaryota > Metazoa > Chordata > Mammalia > Rodentia > Heteromyidae > Dipodomys > Dipodomys ordii. The sequence continues at coordinate 14,845 of NW_012267753.1, read as the reverse complement.
CTCACACCTTGAGCTAAAGAACTCAGAGATCATATCCATACCTAGAGCTTAGGGATCTTGCCCAGGCCCAGAGTTCAAGCCTTATATCCGACAAAAAGAAAAAAAAAAGAAATGTGTTAAATGTTAAGTAAAGCTGAACTTATTTCTGTTTCTCGGAATTCAGAAAAAGCAATAGAAGTACAATGTATTTCATAATATTAGGATTTGAAATCAATGCGTATATGATTCCTTTTAAGGAATAAGATAGATTCCGAGATAAGAGTGAGAAAATCTGTAGTGTTTAGGAAAACCTGCAATTTATTTCAAGAATTACAAGTGGAATTTCAATAAGGATGACACAAAAAGAGAATTTTACATAAATTTTAGAATTGGGATATCATTAGTGTCTTGGATATGGTTAGGATTCTAGCCATAGTTAGGATTATAGTGAAGGAGAAAAAAAAAAATATTTTATATTTCTAGTCTCCTTTTGATCCCTCCACTCCTCTTATCCCATGACCATTCTTCTCTGAATACTATTTCTTCAAACTTGCAGTTTTTAAGGGTTTCACTTTTTAATTTTAAATTTTGGGTTTTCCATTTTTTCTTGTCCTTTTTGTCTTTTCTCCTTTTTTATTTATTCATTCTTTTCTTTGTTACTCTCTCTGCTATCATTCTGTCCAATCCATTTCCCTCTTTGAGATCAGGACTTGGTTAAGTCCACTCTCCCTTACCTTCTCACATCCCTCTAATCCTTTTTTTTTCTCCACATTCTCACTAAGCCTAATCATTTCTGTTTGCAAAATGCTTCTTTGGTGTTCTCAGGCAATTAAGACATAGTTGTTTGATGTTGAATAGATTGTATGTCTTGAACTAGATTGTATCTGCAGACTTTTGACTGTGCAACTACGGATTTTGGTTGATGCATACCTTACAATAGTGTTCTAGCACAAAAC
>NW_012267753.1:9036-11058 GCF_000151885.1 Dipodomys ordii | reverse complement strand
GTAAGACAAAATGCAAACATAAAGGGGATTCAAATAGGGAAAGAATCAGTAAAACTCTCCCTCTTTTCAGATGACATGATCTTGTATTTAAAGAATCCCACAGACTCCACTCCCAAATTACTCAAGGTGATCCAAAACTTTTGGCAAAGTTGCCGGGTATAAAATTAACCCTCAAAAATCAATGGCTTTTCTGTATGTCAACAATGAGAATAGTGTGGCTGAAATTAGGAAAGCAACTCCATTTGTAATAGTCACACACACAAAAAATGTAATACAAAGGTTAACTTAACCAAAGAAGTGAAGGGTATTTATGATGAAAACTTTAAAAACCTAAAAAAGGAAATCAAAACAGAACTTAGAAGGTGGCAAAAATTCCCATTCTCCTGGATTGGAAATATCAACATCGAGAAAATGGCAATATTTCCCAAGGCTATCTACAAATTCAATGCGATATTTATCAATATTCCTACCTCCTTCTTGAAGGAATTAGAAGAGGCAATCCAAAAATTCATATGGAACATAAAAAACCACGAATAGCAAAAACGATCCTTAACAGAAATAATAGTGCTGGAGGCATATCAATATCAAATTTCAAGCTCTACTACAAAGCCATAGTATTCAAAACAGCTTGGTACCGGCACAAGAACAGATCTCAGGACCAATGGAATAGAATTGAAAACCCAGAAGTGAACCTAGAGACCTATAGCCATCTAATCTTCTATAAGGGAGCTAAAAAATACAATGGAAGAAAGAGAGCCTCTTCAGTAAACGGTTCTGGCAAAAGTGGTTAACTACTTGTAGAAAACTAAATCTAGATCCTTATATATCACTCTGCACCAGAATCAACACCAAAAGGATCAAAGACCTCGGAGACAAACCATACACCCTGAAGACATTACTGGAAGGAAAAGAAGAAACCCTAGGTCACCTTGGCATAGGATGACATTTTGTTAATGGAGACCCAGAAACACGAAAAAAATCAAAGAAAGGTTGGACAAATGGTATTGCGTGAAATTTCAGAGCTTCTGCATGGCAAAGGACATAGCTAGCAAGATCAGTAGAAAGCCCACGGATTGGGAGAAGATCTTCACTAGCCATATAACAGACAAGGGTCTCATATCTAAAATATACGTGGAAATCAAAAAATTAAATTCCCAAACAAGAAATCTTCAAAGAAATAACTGCCCAATTAATAAGTAGGCTAAAAACTTAAAGAGAAACTCCTCTGAAGAGGAAAGAAGGATGGCCAATAGACACATGAAAAATTCCCAACCTCTCTTGCCATAAAAGAAATTCAAATCAAAACAACATTGAGATACCACCTCACCCCAGTTAGAATGGCTATAATCAAGAACTCTAATAACAGCAGATGTTGCAGGGCATGTGGACATTGTTGGTGGGTGCATAAGCTAGTTAAACCACTTTGGAAAGCACTATGGAGATTCCTCCAAAGATTCCACATAGAGCTCCCTTATGACCCAGCAATCCCACTTTTGGGCATTTACCCAAATGCTCACAAACAAGACCACGCTAAAGCAACCAACACAACTATGTTTATTGCAGTATTATTTACCCTAGCTTAGATATGGAACCAACCCAGATGCCTCGCAGTAGATAAATGATCAAGAAAATGTCGTAAAGTTACACAATGGAATTTTGTACCTCCATCAGAAAGAATGGCATTGCCCCATTTGTTAGGAAATGGAAATACTTGGAAAAATTATATTAAGTGAAGTAAGGCAGGCCTAAATAAACAAAGGTCCCATGGTTTCCCTTATTTGCAGTAACAAATAAGTATATTCTAGAACAAGCAGAAATGGTCAGATAAGTTGATGTTAGGGCAATGAACCCTAAGATTTGTATTCAAATGTTTTTTTTTTCGTTCATGAGATTGTTTCTAAAATATTTAGAAGATTATTTATTGGTTCCTTTTTATGTCCCTCCCCCATGATATAACCCCTGCTTTCACTGTATATGATGTTTGTGTAATTTGAGAAGTGGAAGGGAAAAAACAAATCCTTA
>NW_012267753.1:1586-1851 GCF_000151885.1 Dipodomys ordii | reverse complement strand
ATACTAGCAGGGCTCATAGCCTTACTAAGTGTTGGCCAAGCTCTCTGTCCCCCTGGGAAGCCACCCGATGTGATCTGCACCCCCAGGTTCTCCCAAACTCCCACTGCCACTAACCAGGCCCAAGGGAGTACACAGCTCCAGGGCACACAGATCTCTTGTTTTTTAACAGTGCTAAATCCTCTTCAAGCGTCCCTCCCTTCCAGGTCCCCAGAGCTGAGCTGTGAATACCATGCACCCCCCAAAAGATAGCAGCTAGAAGTTACCA
>NW_012267753.1:0-1295 GCF_000151885.1 Dipodomys ordii | reverse complement strand
ATTTACATACATGTGTGGAATGTGTCTTATGTTCAGTGTAGTTATTCTTTTTATTGTGTGTCTTAGTCATGGATGCATTTTGCGTTTTATTGAGTATGATGACCGACATAACTGTGCTGACACGGATGACAACCTATTTCCATGGCTATAGAGTTGCCTATATAACATTCTTCATCCTCCCTGAGACCTAGAACTTTCACAGGGCAGGGAAACAGGTGGATCGATGGGCTTCTCACATCAGGATTCATCTTTTGGCAGTATTGGGATTTGAACACAGAGTCTGGCAGGTCCAGATGGGGAAAGGGTCTAGGTGAGGATACAGGCCTGTGAGCAACTAAGGAGCTAGGCCATTCCCAGGACCTGACATCGAACCCCAGGAAGGGCTAGGATAGGAAGAGATTCATCCTTGAAACATAGGATCTATATTGACATACATGTGCAGACAGCCTCTTGCATTAGGTCCACTTCTCCTTAATTTGTGTCTAATTCATGGAGATATGGTGTGTTTTACTGAGTATGGTGACAGGTATAACTGTGCTGACATGGATGACAACCGGTTCCCATGGTTATAGGGTTGCTTATGCATTCATTCTCCATCCTAGCTGAGACCCAGGACTTTAACAGGAGCGGAAAACAGGTACAACGACTGGCTTCTGACATCAGGATGAATCTTATGTCAGTACTGGGATTTGAACTCAGGTCTGGGTATCTGTTGCACTGTGGAGGGTGGGGAGGCTCACCATCCTTGAAGACTAGAATATCAGGCCTGGTCCAGGGCCTGACTTGAAGCCCCAACTGTGGACAAAATAAGAAGCCCACCTCTTTTAAACATAAGATCTCTATTTACATACAGGTGTAGTATGCATCTTGCATTCAGTGTAATTATTCTTTTTATTTTGTGTCTTTTTCAAGGAGGTATTGTGTATTTTGTTGATTATAGGATGACATATGTAACTGTGCTGACATGGATGACACCCTATTCCCATGGGTGTGGAGTTGCCTATGCTTTCTTGATTCTTTATTCTTGCTGAGACCCAGCACTTACACAGTACAGGAAAACAGGTGCAAGGATTGGCTTCTCACATCAGGATGAACCTTTTTGTTGTTCTGGGATTTAAACTCAGGGCCTAGCAGGCCCAACAGCCCAATGGGTCCACATGAGCCTACCATCTTGTGAGCCACTAAGCAGCTAGGCCATACCACGAGATAGAGCCCCTGGGTGGGAGTGGGGCACAATATTCATCCATTCATAAGCTGAAGCTAGTATGCTAATAAATACCTATTTGGATAGAGTA
>NW_012267752.1:19193-19616 GCF_000151885.1 Dipodomys ordii | reverse complement strand
ATGCCTCGAATTTTCTGAGATGATTAGTTAAGGGTAGATATCACATCTTGAATGTGGTTGACAGAATCATCTAGGTTGTGAGCCTGGATGGAACACGAGGGGGTGAAGGAAGCCTTCAGAGCCAAGCAATCTCTTTTACTTCCTAGTCACAATGTACTTAGTAATTTTGCTCTACCACAAGGTCTTTGTGCCATGCTACTCCTTCACTAGAGATGTACATCAAGCAAAAAATAGACTGAAATTTGTGACACTCTAAGCCAAAATAAATCCTTTTAAAGTTGTTAACTTGGGTATTTGTTACAGAGTCCAAAAGCTGGAATAAGAGACGTTGTTCATATGTTCTGATATTTTACACTTAAAAATACTTGTATTTAAAGCCATAGTAATCAAAACAGCTTGGTACTGGCATAAGAACAGACCTCA
>NW_012267752.1:15056-18488 GCF_000151885.1 Dipodomys ordii | reverse complement strand
AGCCAGGTGCCGGTGGCCCATTCCTATAATCCTAGCTACTCAGGAGGCTGTGATGTCAGGATCAAAGTTAAAAGCCAGTCCTGGCAGGAAAGTCCATGAGAATGTATTGCCAATAAACCAGCAGAAATCTGGAATGGCTCTGTGGCTCAAGTGGAAGAGCACTAGCCTTGTTCTGAAGAGCTCAGGGACAGTGCCCAGGCCCAGAGTTTAAGCCCCACAACGAAAAATAAATACATAAATAAATAAATCTAACAAAAGGCTAAGCACAATTAACACTCTACTGTATAGTAACACTTTACTATATAGTAAAAACAAGTATGGTATTTGATTAAATAGGCACTGAAGACACACTTTAGCATTAGCAGTTTTCTTGACCCGATACATTTATTTTAAGCACTATTATCGTTAAATTGTTCATATATGTTTTAAACTTCATCTACTTTTGTACTAGTTTTGCATTACTTTTGCAACAAATTATGACAAAAATAACTGGCTTAAAACAATTTGGTTCTTTTTTATGTAAAAGTTTCAATGAAAGTATAGTAAGATTGATTGTATCTGAGGCTGACACAAAAATCAGTTGTCTTGCCTTCTAAATTGTAGATACATTGGCTTAATGCTTCTTCAGCAATTGCGACTCTGTCTGACCATTCTCCATATTCTCATGAACATCAGTCCTCGTGATGGTTTTTCTTAATTGTCAATTGGATCCAATTGAAGGATGCCTCGAATTTTCTGAGATGATTAGTTAAGGGTAGATATCACATCTTGAATGTGGTTGACAGAATCATCTAGGTTGTGAGCCTGGATGGAACATGAGGGGGTGAAGGAAGCCTTCAGAGCCAAGCAATCTCTTTTACTTCCTAGTCACAATGTACTTAGCAATTTTGCTCTACCACAAGGTCTTTGTGCCATGCTACTTCTTCACTAGAGATGTACATCAAGCAAAAAATAGACTGAAACTTGTGACACTCTAAGCCAAAATAAATCCTTTTAAAGTTGTTAACTTGGGTATTTGTTACAGAGTCCAAAAGCTGGAATAAGAGACTTTGTTCATATGTTCTGATATTTTACACTTAAAAATACTTGTATTTAATTGACTCAGCACTATAATTCAGGAAAAGCCTCTTTCTTTAAATTGAATTGATGAACAATCAAACTAAATTTGCACCTGTAATTTTCGCTAACCAAATAGTCCAGTGTATTTCCAGTTAGAATGGAGTTAGGATGTGAATTTTTTGGGAAGCCATTAAACTCCATATAACAACTCTAAAAAATTTCTCACAAAATGGGAAGAACTAATGTGATCAGTAGGACATAAAAGATTCTTCCAAGGCCCATGGTTAACAAGTAGAAATTCTACATATGATTTTCAGTAGTAAGAAAGTCTATATTTATTTAGTAGTCTATGTTTAAGTAGTTTATATTACAACATAAAGAGTAAAAAGTATATTATATACGTATATATACAAACACATATATATACGAACACATACACACCTATGTAACAAATTTTCGCAGTTTTCTTACATCTTTTGACTTACAACCAAATAGAAGGTTTACTACTTTTAAATATTCAAAGAATAAAAGGATATGAAGGTGCTATTTTTCTGTGATATTTGCCATACTATCACATAAACTCATTATAAGATATGGTACATTTTTCACTAATTTTATTTCATCCTACATATTAAATATGCATCTAGTAGTATATATTTTTATAAGTATGTTTTATGTAGTCTTCCTTTGGTAATTAATAAGTAGAGCTTTTTAGTAAAGGAACTAGTATCCTGAATTTCTGGAAAACATTTTAAAATTTACTTGAAACATCAGTGTTGTTCTCAGTTTCTTGTATTTAACAATTAATAAAGCTAATTTTCACTTTCATATATAATTTATTTTGGAATCAAAGAATTAAAATAAATTGATTAAAAGGGTGACAGCATAGAAATTCAACCATAACTCCTTTGTATAATTTACAGATGATATAACAAAATGAATACCAAGAAACAAGTCTATCTAAAGGGGATATGAGTTTGGAAAGGGGACAAATTAAATGCAATGGGGGATGAATATAAACATAATACTTAATATTCAATATATATGCAAAAATGGAGCTACAAAACTTGAACAGAAGGGTGGAGTTGGAATAGAGGGAATGATAGCAGTAGTTATTCTAATTAAGATACATTATACACCTATACATATTTTGCTGAATATCCATTGGAAGATTATCTAAAATTAATAAATAATAAAAGATATTAGGTATTATTTATGCAATGTTTGATTTAATAAGAGTAATGAGATAATCACGCATTGAAATAAAATAAGTTTATCAAATTACATTTATGAATACAAAGATTACAATACTATTAAGGTACGTGGGGGGAAATACCTGGAACTTTAGATTGTTTGTCCTTCTTAGCAAATGCTTCGTTTTTTCGTGTGAAAATACTGTACAGAGGGGTTACAATTACATGGGCAAAATAGTGAGAACATTTCTTATCAAGCATTGTAGCCTCCTCCTTTGTTTACGCTTCCCATCCCTTCACATCCTCCCCCCCACTTAACCCTCCCCCCCCCAAGGTGTAAAGTTCCTTTTCGACATGACAACTTGTACTTCTAATTGTTGCAACAGGTCCACCTGTGTCCTTATTTAAACGACTTGTTTTTCCCCTTCCCCTCCACAAATTATAACGACATCAAATACTGTGAAAGCATGGGTTATACTGTGGGGGAGGGACATACAAGGCAACAAAGAAATAATCGTATAATTGCGTTAGAAACAAATGCATGAAAGAAAAAAAATTAAAATACATATCTTAGGGTTCATTTTCCTAACATCACCTTATCTGGCCTTTACTGCTTGACTCATACATATACTAGATATTGCAAATAAGGGAAATCATGGGACCTATGCTTCTTTGGCCTTGGCTTACTTCACTTAATATAATTTTTTCCAAGTCTTTCCATTACCTAACAAATGGGGCAATGTCATTCTTTCTGATGGAGGCATAGAATTCCATTGTGTATATATACAACATTTTCTTGATCCATTCATCTACTGAGGGGCATCTGGGTTGGTTCCAGATCTTAGCTATGGCAAATAATGCTGCAATAAACATAGTTGTGCTGGTAGCTTTAGTGTGGTCTTGTTTGTAAACATTTGGGTAAATGCCCAAAAGTGGGACTACTGGGTTAAATAAGTGGGCTAATGACTTAAAGAGAAACTTCTCTGAAGAAAAAAACAAGGATGGCCAATAGACACATGAAGAAATGCTCAACTTCCCTAGCCATAAAATAAATGCAAATCAAAACAACATTGAGATACCACTTCACCCCAGTTAGAATGACAAATATCAAGAACTCTAATAACAATAGATGCTGGAAGGGATGTGGACAGAAGGGAACCTTACTTCATTGTTGGTGGGA
>NW_012267752.1:8605-8962 GCF_000151885.1 Dipodomys ordii | reverse complement strand
TCTTTCTTTATTCTTCCTTCCCCTCATCTACATTTTTACCTATCTATCATCTGTATCTCTGTACCTATCATCTATTCATCTATCATCTTTCTGTTTGTCTAAGCTATTTCAATGATCTTCATCACTCAATTTCATTTTCCTTCCCCTACCCTCTCTTTATTGTCATCAGGCTGTTTTTATTTTACATTAAAGTACTAGTATTGCTATTTTATTATTTTACTTTATTATTTACTTTTTATTATCATTATTACAATTTTTGGTGTAAAATCTAAAAGCCAGCAAAATCATTCCATATTTATTTTGTTGGGCCTCCCATCAGGAGTTCAATCTGCATTTTAATCAGTTTTCCTGTAAATT
>NW_012267752.1:6078-8555 GCF_000151885.1 Dipodomys ordii | reverse complement strand
AAAATACATGCAATTTGTTTCCTAATTATCCAAGAATTTCTACAATTACCCATGAGTCTGACCCCTCTCCATAAACATCTTCCAGTATTAATAGCCTCTGGAAACCTTTGTTCTTTCTGCCTACGTACCTGAAAAATGCTGAAGTTACATGCACTTTTATGTTATTAAAATCAGAACCAGCGGAGGTTTGTGAAATATCTCTGAACTGTTGAACATAAATAATGTGTAGGGCATGATTATTTCTATGTAACATAGAAAACTTACCAAAAGAGGCAAAAAAAGTCCATGAGTAGGTTAAGAGGCAGTGTGTACCCTTAGGTTGACGTAAGGAGATTCAAACAAGAAATAAGTTTTCAGTTATGTTTTAGGGAATTTGATACCTTCAATTCTGCTTTGCAGCTCAAATATGTACTTATAAAATATTTTAGAATATTTTATCTTTAGATAGCTAAAACTAGAATATATTTACTTATTTTATTTTTACATAGCTAAAATTAGAATACATTTACTTAAAATTAAAAATTAAATGTACTTGAGGGTCTTACTACTTTTTGTTTCACTGAGAAAAATTGATAAGGACCTAATGTACTATGTTAATGCAGACTCCAGTTTTTTGTAAAAAGTATTTTTAGATTACAGATATTTCTTTATCAGTGAAGATTTCAGACGTAAGTATAACTGAAAAGTTAAAAATAAGTATGAAAAAGCATTTTCATAGTTAAATTTAATATTAAATTACTACTGAATATATTTTATAAAGCTGTCACGTTTAATATTTTATTATTTTATTTTTGTATCAAACAAATGCAATTAAAACTATTGTATGAGATTTAAAGTTTAGTCAGTACTTAACCAACAAAAATTCAAAATTTGACATTGTTCAATGTGAAATAAGTACTGCTGTCTTACTAGGGAGTTGAAATGAAAAGAGAAAAAGAACACAAATAATTTTGAGCAATAATTCAAATTATACAAGTTTCTTTAAGATTTGCAATGGGAGATGCACACACAGTAAAATTATTGCTACAAAATCCAATCTTGCCTCTACAAAATTTGAGATATAGATTAAACAGTATGAAAGATAATTACTGTAATTTTCCTTGAAATTACAGTTTACAATGTCAAAATACAACATATCATGATTTTCCTTAATCCCCACCAATGCAAACTTCATAAATTAGCATAAAGCTCTGAAGGTTCAATAAACTTATTTCTCTAACCCTAGAAATTAAATACCCTGTGTGGAAATTGCCTGTTCAAAAAAAATTATGATTTTATTACAGCTGCATAATGTCTGTTCTTCTAGTAACCCACAGGCAGAAAGTAACAGTTTATTTATTCAAACTGCAAATGAAATTGGATAAGAAAAGTAATTAGCAAGCAAAAAAGTAATGGAAAAGCTCCCTAAAAGCAGTTTCAAAATTATATGGGCTGTCAGATCCTTAGAAAAATAACACTTTATTTTTAAAAAGCAGGAAAAGGAAAAGAATGGAGTGTGCATGTATTGTGTATGCAAGCTGCATAAATGTATATTAGCTTTTAAAGCAACATTGAAAAATACTATTGTTTCTCAACTTTGCAAATAATCTAAAAATCTTAACATAAAGTTAAATAGTCTGTTTAAATTGGGACATTTATAGCTCACAATGTAAACTTTTAAAATTAAAGATAGAAGCCATGTTAAAGGCACGTATCAGTTATCCTAGCCATTAAGGATGCTGAGATGTGAGTATCAAAGTTCGAAGGCAACTTCAGTAAACAAACTTATGAGACTTTTTATTTCCAATTAACCAGAAAAATAGCTAGAATTGGAATCTTGACTATGAGTTCAAGAACTAGTACTGAATAAATAAATAAACAAGATGTCTATATCAAAGATAGACTGAGTGCCCTATAGTTTGAAATGTTAGCAATAGATTTTAATATAACTTGAAGATTTTCACAATTATTGCCCAAATTACAAAGCTAAAACTTGTAAGAAACAGTCATACATCAATGACTATGTACATATTAGTGCTGTTTATATGATATGGTTATGATATATGTTTGATATAATAGGACTGTTTAACCCTTTTGGGTCTTCCTATAAAAGGCATATATTACATAATAAAGAATTCTTAAAGCATTATGTATTTGAGCATCTAAATGAGTACCAGAAAACCACAGAAACTAAGCATAATATTCAGTAGTTTTTACTGACATTGTTTTTCCTCAAGAAGTCATCTCAGACTAACATATTTAGATTCTCTGACCTTTGGGACTACATGCATGACCAATATATCATACAGATCTGTTTTGTAGAAGGTATTTACCTCATTCCTGTTTTCCTTAAAATCTTTAAAGACATAATGCTAAAACTACTAATTACTTATGGGGAAATGAGTGAGTTTTCATTTCTAAAAGAAGACAATTTACAGTGAGCAACCAAATTACTTATTGCTCAAAAGATTCCTCATCTGAAATCACTTTATAGTTCA
>NW_012267752.1:4184-6028 GCF_000151885.1 Dipodomys ordii | reverse complement strand
AGAATGGGAAGTGGAAACAAAGGAGGAGGCAACAATGCTTGATAAGAAATGTACTCATTACCTTGCCTATGTAATTGTTATCCCTCTGCACGTTATTTTCACAATTAAAAAACAGAAAAGAAAATGCTTCTTTATAATCATTTCTTTTCACTCTTGTTTATGTAATTTTTTTGTCTACCTGCCATATTAGGTTTTGTAGCTCTCTGGCTTTAAAAGTTATATATCTGCCTTTATATGTTTTCAAAATTCATTATTTTTATTGTAGTAAATACAATTCTGTAGTTCTCAAAATTTGCAAGTGACTTCAATCAGCCTATTTTAGGTGACACTCAAAGTTAAAATACATGCAATTTTTTTCCTAATTATCCAAGAATTTCTACAATTACCCATGAGTCTGACCCCTCTCCATAAACATCTTCCAGTATTAATAGCCTCTGGAAACCTTTGTTCTTTCTGCCTACGTACCTGAAAAATGCTGAAGTTACATGCACTTTTATGTTATTAAAATCAGAACCAGCGGAGGTTTGTGAAATATCTCTGAACTGTTGAACATAGATAATGTGTAGGGCATGATTATTTCTATGTAACATAGAAAACTTACCAAAAGAGGCAAAAAAAGTCCATGAGTAGGTTAAGAGGCAGTGTGTACCTTTAGGTTGACCTAAGGAGATTCAAACAAGAAATAAGTTTTCAGTTATGTTTTAGGGAATTTGATACCTTCAATTCTGCTTTGCAGCTCAAATATGTACTTATAAAATATTTTAGAATATTTTATCTTTAGATAGCTAAAACTAGAATATATTTACTTATTTTATTTTTACATAGCTAAAATTAGAATACATTTACTTAAAATTAAAAATTAAATGTACTTGAGGGTCTTACTACTTTTTGTTTCACTGAGAAAAATTGATAAGGACCTAATGTACTATGTTAATGCAGACTCCAGTTTTTTGTAAAAAGTATTTTTAGATTACAGATATTTCTTTATCAGTGAAGATTTCAGACGTAAGTATAACTGAAAAGTTACAAATAAGTATGAAAAAGCATTTGCATAGTTAAATTTAATATTAAATTACTACTGAATATATTTTATAAAGCTGTCACGTTTAATGTTTTATTATTTTATTTTTGTATCAAACAAATGCAATTAAAACTATTGTATGAGATTTAAAGTTTAGTCAGTACTTAACCAACAAAAATTCAAAATTTGACATTGTTCACTGTGAAATAAGTACTGCTGTCTTACTAGGGAGTTGAAATGAAAGGAGAAAAAGAACACAATTAATTTTGAGCAATAATTCAAATTATACAAGTTTCTTTAAGATTTGCAATGGGAGATGCACACACAGTAAAATTATTGCTACAAAATCCAATCTTGCCTCTACAAAATTTGAGATATAGATTAAACAGTATGAAAGATAATTACTTTAATTTTCCTTGAAATTACAGTTTACAATGTCAAAATACAACATATCATGATTTTCCTTAATCTCCACCAATGCAAACTTCATAAATTAGCATAAAGCTCTGAAGGTTCAATAAACTTATTTCTCTAACCCTAGAAATTAAAAACCCTGTGTGGAAGTCTAAGTTGGAAATTTCCTGTTCAAAAAAATTTATGATTTTATTACAGCTGCATAGTGTCTGTTCTTCTAGTAACCCACAGGCAGAAAGTAACAGTTTATTTATTCAAACTGCAAATGAAATTGGATAAGAAAAGTAATTAGCAAGCAAAAAAAATAATGGAAAAGCTCCCTAAAAGCAGTTTCAAAATTATATGGGCTGTCAGATCCTTAGAAAAATAACACTTTATTTTTAAAAAGCAGGAAAAGGAAAAGAATGGA
>NW_012267752.1:0-529 GCF_000151885.1 Dipodomys ordii | reverse complement strand
CAATATATTAGTAAAGAACATAATAAATAATATGGATTCATACCTTATTTCACCCCTTTCCAAACTTTAGACTTAACAATACTATTAAAAAAAAAACCATACAATAAGCCAGGCATAGTGACTTACACCTGTAATTCTAGCTACTCTAGAGACTGAGATCTGTGTATTGAGGTCCAGAGTCAGTCTGGGAAGACACATCCATAAGATTCCTATCTCCAAATCATGAGGGAAAGGTCGACTTGAAGGTGTGGCTCAAGCAGTTCAGAGTCATGTATGAGAGAAAAATCCAAGGTAAAAGCACAAGGCCTAATGTTCAAACACCATTAGTTGAAATGAATGTTAAATAATATTTGTTACTGCCACTACTTTCATGTCCATTTAGGATAGAAGGTTTCTAAACAAAGCTTTTATCAGCTGTGCTAGGACTTGCATTTTCAAAGGATTCTTTTGAAGGTCTTTCTCTTATTCTCATTTGTGGCGGAGAGTTGTTTGATATAACCAAGTCAACCTTCATTTTAGGGACAACAGC
>NW_012267751.1:35110-36781 GCF_000151885.1 Dipodomys ordii | reverse complement strand
CCCATTTGTTAGGAAATGGAAAGGCTTGGAAAAAATTATATTAAGTGAAGTGAGCCAGGCCCAAAGAAACATACGCCCCAGTATTGCGTATATGTCTGAGTCAAGCAGAAAAGGTCAGATAATTTGATGTTAGGGAAATGAACCCCAAGATATTTATGCAAATGTTATTTTTTCCTTCATGTGATTGTTTATAACACAATTGTAAAATTATTTCTTTGTTGCTTTGTATGTCCCTCCCTCACAGTATAACCCCTGCTTTCATTGTATTTGATGTCGGTATAATTTGTAGAGGGGATGGAAAAAACAAATCATTTAAATACGGATACAGGTGGACCCATTGCAACAATGAGATGTACAAGTCTTTATGTCGAAAACGAACATTACAACTTTTGTGGGGGGGGATTGGGTGGGGACCGGGGGGAGGATGAGAAGGGATGGGAAGGGGAAACAAAGGAGGAGATTACAATACTTGATAAGAGATGTATTCATTATCTTGCCCATGTAATTGTAACCCCTCTGTAAATATTTTTACAATAAAAAGAAAGAAAGGGACAAGGATGTCCACTCTCTCCAGGTTTTTTCAATTTAGTATTAGAATGCCAAGCTACAACAATAAGACATGGTGCAAACATAAAATGGATCCAAATAGGGAAAGATTAAGTAAAACTCGCCCTCTTTGTAGATGACATGATCTTGTATTTAAAGAATCCCATGGAATCTACTCACAAATAACTCATAGTGATTCAAAACTTTGTCAAAGTTGCCGGTGATAAAATTACACCTCAAAGACAATGGCTTTTCTCTAATCCAACAATGAGAAAAGTGTGGCTGAAACCAGGAAAACAATTCCATCTATAATAGCCCCCCTCCAAAAAAAAATAAAACACCTAGGAATTAATAAAAAATGAAGGACTTTTATGATGGAAACTTTTTTGTTTTTTGTCAGTCATGGGTCTTGAACTCTGGGCCTGGGTGCTGTCCCACAGGTCTTCAGCTCAAGGCGAGCTCTCTATCACTTGAGGCACAGCACCACTTCCGGTTTTCTAGTGGTTTGTTGGAGATTAGAGTCTCACGGACTTAACTTCCCTGTCTAGCTTTGAACCATGATTGTCAGATCTCAGCCTCCTGGCTTGAGCCACCAGTGCCCGGCTGATGAAAACTTTAAAAACCTGAAAAAGAAAATCAAAACAGTACTTAGAAAGTGGAAAAACCTCCCATGCTCCTGGATTGGAAGCATCCACATTGTGAAAATGGCAATATTGCCAAGGCTATCTACAAATTCAATGCGATACCTATCAATATTCCAACCTTATTCTTCAAGGAAGTAGAAGAGGCAATCCAAAAATTCATATAGAATAATAAAGGACTCCAAATAGCAAAAATGATCAAAAACAGAAAGAAAAGTGCTGGAGGAATATAAATACCAAATTTGAAACTCTACTACAACACCATTGTAATCAAAACACCTTGATACTGACACAAGAACAGACTTCAGGACCAATGGAATATAATTAAAAATCCAAAAACGAACCTACAGACCTATAGCCATCTAATATTCGATAATGGAGCTAAAAATTAGAATGGAAGAAAGACAGCCTCTTCAGTAAATGGTGCTGGCAAAATTGGTTAGTCACTTGTAGAAAACCAAAGCTACATCCTTATATATCACCC
>NW_012267751.1:23885-25425 GCF_000151885.1 Dipodomys ordii | reverse complement strand
TCAAAAATCAATTGCTTTTCTGTATGCCAACAATGAGAAAAGTGTGGCTGAAATCAGGAAAGCAACTCCACTCATAATAGCTCCACAAAAAATAAACTAACTAGGAATTAACCAAAGAAGTGAAGGACCTCTATGATGAAAACTTTAAAAACCTGAAAAAGGAAATCAAAACAGAACACAGAAAGTGGCAAAAACTCCCATGCTCCAGCATTGGAAAGATCAACATCATGAAAATGGCAATACTTCCCAAGACTATCTACAAATTCAATGCAATCCCTATCAATATCCCAAATTCATTCTTCAAGGAATAGAAGAGACAATCCAAAAATTCATATGGAACAATAAAAGACTAAGGATAGCATAAAAGATAATTAACAGAAAGAAAAGTGCTGGAGGAATATCAATACCAAATTTCAAACTCTACTACAACAACATAGTAATCAAAACAACTTGGTAATGGCACAAGAACAGACTTCAGGACCAATGGGATAGAATTGAACCTACAGATATATAGCCATCTAATCTTTGATAAGGAAACTAAATAATTAGAATGGAAGAAAGACAGCCTCGTCAGTAAATGGTGCTGGAAAAATTGGCTAATCACTTGTAGAAAACTAAAGCTAGATTCTTATAAATCACCCTGCACAGAAATGAACTCCAAATGGATGAAAGACCCCGGAGTCAAAGCAGACACTGAAAACATTACAGGTCTCCTTGGCACAGGCCAAAATTTTCTTAATAGAGACCCAGAAACAAAACAAATCAAAGAAAATTTGGACAAATGGGATTGCATGAAATTGCAGAACTTCAGCAAGGCAAAGAACATAGCTATCAAGATCAATAGAAAGCCCACGGATTGGGAGATGATCTTCAGTAGCCATACAATGGACAAGGGTCTCATATCTAAAATATACCTGGAACTCAAAAAATTAAATCCCCCAACAACAAATCCTTAGAGAAACAACTGCCCAATAAATAAGTGGCCTAAAGACTTAAAGAGAAACTTCTCTGAAGAAGAAAGAAGGGTGGCCAATAGACACATGAAGAAATGCTCAACCTCCCTAGCCATAAAAGAAATGCAAATCCATACAACATTGAGATACCACCTCAGCCCAGTTAGAATAGCTATAATCAAGAACTCTAATAACAACAGATACTGGAGGAGATGGAGACAGAAGGGAATCTTACTGCATAGTTGGTGGGAGGTTCCGCAAAAAGATTCCAGATAGAGCTCCCCTATTTCCCAGCAATCCCACTTTTGGGCATTTACCCAAATGATCACAAACAAGATCATACTAAAGCTACCAGCACAACTATTTTTATTGCAACATTATTTACCATAGATAAGTTATGGAACCAATCCAAATGCCCCTCATTAGATGAATGGATCTAGAAAATGTGGTATATATACACAATGCAATTCTATGCCTCTATCAGAAAAAATGTAATTGCCCCATTTGTTAGGAAATGGAAAGACTTGGAAAAAATTATGTGAAGAAAGCCAGGCCCCAAAATATAGGTCCCATGATTTCCTTTATTT
>NW_012267751.1:14953-16060 GCF_000151885.1 Dipodomys ordii | reverse complement strand
TGATTTTTTGAGTTCGAAGCATATTTTAGATATGAGACCCATGTCCGTTGTATGGCTAGTGAAGATCTTCTCCCAATCCTTGGGCTTTCTATTGATCTTTCTAGGTATGTCCTTTGCCATACTGAAGCTCTGCAACTTCATGCAATCCCATTTGTCCAACCTTTCTTTGATTTGTTGTGTTTCTGGATCCCTATTAAGAAAATTTCGGCCTGAGCCAAGGAGTCCTAGGCTCATGTTTTCAGAGTGTCTGCTTTCATTCCGAGGTCTTTAATGCATTTGGAGTTTATTCTGGTGTAGGGTGTTATATAAGGATCTAGTTTTAGTTTTCTACAAGTAGTTAACCAATTTTGCCAGCACCATTTACTGAAGAGGATGTCTTTCTTCCATCCTATTATTTTAGCTCCTTTATCGAAGATTAATTGGGTATAGGTCTATAGGTTCATATTTGGGTTTTCAATTCTATTCCATTGGTCTTGAGGTATGTTCTTATGCCAGTACCAAGCTGTTTTGATTACTATGGCTTCATTGTAGAGTTTGAAATTTGGTATTGATATTCCACCAGCTGTGTTCTTTCCGTTGAGGAGCGTTTTTGCTATTTGGGGTCTTTTATTGTTCCATATGAATTTTTGGATTGCCTCTTCTATTTCCTTGAAGAATGAAGCTGGAATTTTGATAGGGATTGCATTGAATTTGTAGGTACCTTGGGAAGTATTGCCATTTTCACAATGTTAATCTATCCATTCCAGGAGCATGGGAGATTTTGCCATTTTCTATGTTGGATGTTGATTTCCTTTTTCAAGATTTTAAAGTTTTCATCATAGAGGTCCTTCACTTGTTTGGTTAAGTTAATTCTTAGGTATTTTATTTTTTGAAGTGCTATTACAAAAGCAATTATATTCCTAAATTAATCCACACTTTTCTCATGGTTGGCATACAGAAAAGCCATTGATTTTTGGGGGGTTAATTTTATACCATACTACTTTGCCAAAATTTTGAATCAGCTTGAGTAATTTGGGAGTGGGGTCCATGGGATTCTTTAAATACAAGATCATGTCATCTGCGTAGAAGGAGAGTTTTATTTCTTCTTTCCCTATTTGGATCCCCTTT
>NW_012267751.1:10602-11614 GCF_000151885.1 Dipodomys ordii | reverse complement strand
GTGTTCAGTGTTTATTGTCAAATCACTTAGTTAATTGTTTATGGTTTCCTTGGACTCCCATTCCTTCTGTTGGATTCCATTCAGCATTCCTTTTGTGGTCTCCCTGACTTCCTTCTGCTCTTTGTTAATGGATTTCATGAATGCCTTTAGTGATCTTTGTGTATTCTCATCCTGCTCTCTCAATTTCTGTATTACTCCTTGCTTAGCTTCCTTCCGATCATGCCATTCCTGTAGTTCTCTTTGACTGTTCTCAGCCTGTTCATGCCATTCCTGCCTTTCTCTTTGAGTGTTCTCAAGAATCTGCTCACGCAAATCATGTATCAGTTTTTGAGTAGTTTCCTCACGTTCATGATATTCCTGTATAGTCCTTTGGATTGCCTCCTCTCTCTCCCTCTCATGCTCATACAGAGTCTTTTTAGGTTTTCAGTCTTTTCCTGCATTGACCTATTGTTTGCTTCCTCTCTCTTCCTATCATGCTTATACAGACTCTTTTGTAGGTTTTCAATTTTTTCCTGCATTGACCTTTGGTTTGCCTCCTCTCTCTCCCTATCACACTCCTACAGAGCTCTTCGTATGTTTTCAATCTTTTCATTTATCATGTTTGCCAGCAGTGTTTGTAGAGCTATTTGGGAACTCTCCTCTGGTTTATTCATTATCTGTTCTGTCCTCTGATTATCATGAGTGGGAGTGGAGATACCCTGACTTGCCATTTTTCTTGTGGTTTTCCAGCTTACTCTGCCCATGTGGGATGAAAGTAACACCAGGTTTGTGCAAGAACACCAGCTTAAGGCAAGCATCAACCAAAGTCTGAATTTGCATAGTCAATAGTCTGCAGATACAATCTAGTTCAACAGATACCTCTATTCAACATCAAATAACTATGTATTAATGGGCTAAGAACCGCAAAGAAGAATTTGGTAAACTAGAAATTATTAGGGTTAGGGAGAGATGTGGGTAAAAAATAGGAATAATGTGATGTGGGAAGGTACATGGAGAGTTAACTAAGTCCTAG
>NW_012267751.1:9272-10552 GCF_000151885.1 Dipodomys ordii | reverse complement strand
TATGGAAGGTTTTTATTTGGCCTTCAGTTATGAAGGAGAGTTTAGCTGGGTACAGTATTCTTGGTTGATAGTTGTTTGTTTTTAGGGCATGGCATACATCATTCCAGGCTCTTCTTGCTTTGATTGTCTCTGCTGAGAAATCTGAGGTGAATCTAATTGGTTTCCCTTTATAGGTGATTAATCTTTTCTCCTTGACAGTTTTAAGGATATTTTCCTTGGTCTGAGTAAGTAGATCCTGTGTGGATTATAATGTGACAGTGCCATGTCCTATTATGATATGGTCTATTTGGAGTTCTAAAAACTTCTTGTATCTGAATAGGCCTATCTTTTTGCATATTTGGGAAGTTGTCTGTTAGAATCCTGTTAAACAAATTTCCTAGACCATTTACTTCTGTTTCTAGGTGCTCCTCTACACACATTATCCTTAGATTAGGCCTTCAGATGGTGTCTTCCAAGTGTTGAATAGATCTATCATATTTCTTGGGGTTGTCTTGGATCGTTGTATGTTCTTTCTCTATAATATCTAGGCTATCTTCAATCCCCGAGATTCGATCTTCTGCATGGTCTAACCTGCTGTCAAGACTTTCTAATTTGTTTTATATTTCTTTTCCTTCTAATTGGTCAGCTTTGATGGCTTCAAATTCTTTGTTAAAGCTTTGTTTTAGATCTTGTATGGACTTCTTTACTTCCTTAATTTGGTGTTCAGTGTTTATTGTCAAATCACTTAGTTAATTGTTTATGGTTTCCTTGGACTCCCATTCCTTCTGTTGGATTCCATTCAGCATTCCTTTTGTGGTCTCCTTGACTTCCTTCTGCTCTTTGTTAATGGATTTCATGAATGCCTTTAGTGATCTTTGTGAATTCTCATCCTGCTCTCTCAATTTCTGTATTACTCCTTGCTTAGCTTCCTCCCGATCATGACATTCCTGTAGTTCTCTTTGACTGTTCTCAGCCTGTTCGTGCCATTCCTGCCTTTCTCTTTGAGTGTTCTCAAGAATCTGCTCACGCAAATCATGTATCAGTTTTTGAGTAGTTTCCTCACGTTCATGATATTCCTGTATAGTCCTTTGGATTGCCTCCTCTCTCTCCCTCTCACGCTCATACAGAGTCTTTTTAGGTTTTCAGTCTTTTCCTGCATTGACCTATTGTTTGCTTCCTCTCTCTTCCTATCATGCTCATACAGACTCTTTTGTAGGTTTTCAATTTTTTCCTGCATTGACCTTTGGTTTGCCTCCTCTCTCTCCCTATCACACTCCTACAGAGCTCTTCGTATGTTTTCA
>NW_012267751.1:6133-7573 GCF_000151885.1 Dipodomys ordii | reverse complement strand
TGTGGTCCTGTGGCTTGGTTGGTTTCTTAAGTCAGTTTCTTTGGACAGGCAGAAAAATGTTCTGCTTTACCCAGGATTTTTCGATCCTCCTTCCAAGTTAGTTCAATGGGAGGGGGGTGTGCTTTGAGTATCACAAAAGAGGGAAGATGGCTTGTTCCTCAAGTTTGGAGATGCTGTGATGAGGCTATGTTCTGGGTACAGTTGAGGCCTTTCAGTAAACAGTAGCCCTTCCCGGGGGCTAGTTTGTGAGAAACTCACAGAGCACAGCCTGGAGCCACTCTCAAGGTTTCTGTTTACTGATGTCGAGGCTACCAAAGGGAGGGGCAGCCTGTGGCTCTGATTACCCAAGGAAGAAAGCCACTCCTAGGGCTGGTGCCCAAACTGGATGACTTTTCCCTGGGTGGAGCTGAGTCTGGCGGTTCACGCCGTTAAGATCTTGTGACCTGCTAAATGACCCTAGTTTTATTCCAAGGACTGAGTTGGAGCTAGCAGCTCTGCCAAGCTTTGTCGTTATCCAAGATAGAGATCTCTGGTACTGGGGGGGAGGGGTGGCCTTCCCTCCTCTGCTCCCTGAGAAGGAGTGAGGAAGTCAGGCTTCTACTCACGCTGAGTCTTGGTTCCTGGGGCATCTCTGGTCTGCGAAATGCAGGATGAAGATGTCTGGTCCTTGTCGGTTCTTGCTGGTGTTGAGTAGAATCTGCTCACCCGCTGCATCTGGCTCTTTTGTCCCCAGATTCTCTCTGTTTCAGGTATGGTGGTACCGCCCCCGCCGCCACCACCACCACCACAGCAGCAGCAGCAGTTGCTGGCAAGAGCTCAGATCTGTCTCCTTGCCTGGATTTTCCCTCTCTGGCCTAACTCTCTGGCCTGTGATAGCACACTTGGTGTGATTCTCTGGCTTAGGACTGTTCACTAGAACTCTAAAACTGTTTTCTATGGGAGAGCTTGTTTTGCCTCCAGCTTCTCCTCTGCCATCTTCCCGGAACTCCCAAATGTACCTCCTTCTATGCTGTTGTTTCATACCTTATCTCCTTTGTTTTCTAAAAATCTCAGTCTTCCTATATTTCTCTATGAACATTTCCTAATACTAAATACACCTACACAGATGTCACAGGATGCTAATATAAGGGTCCCATAGCTCATGGGTCATTAATGTAACAAAATGGAAAAGGAGGACATATTTACTGCTACCTCAATTTTTCTGAAAAGCTGCAATGTCATCATTTGGTTAAAATTCCATTCTTTGTCTACACAGTGTCATTCACTGCACCTAAATGCAAATATGAAATGGGTGCTGGTGGTTTACAACTGTAATCCTAGCTACTCAGGAGGTTGAGACCAGAGGATTGTGGTTCAAAGCTAGCCTTGTCAGGAAAGTCCATGAGACCCTAATCTTCAATTAACCACCAGAAACCCGGAAGTGGTGCTGTAGCTAAAGTG
>NW_012267751.1:0-1621 GCF_000151885.1 Dipodomys ordii | reverse complement strand
AAAGTGCTAATTTGTACGGAAGTGTGTAAGGCAATTCCAGACACCGCAGCAACAGTGGTAATAGCAATTAAGCTTAAGATCACAGCTACAATGGCTCCAATCATACGCTTTGTACGTTTTAGTATTTTGCTAAAAAATTCAATAACAGCACTATCCAAAGGATTTTGGGACCATTCTCTTCCTAATTTAACAGGTAGCCAAATATGAGTTCTTTGTTGTAATATCATAGTACTATCACTGTCATAAAAATTAAGAGAGGAATTATACAATCACACAGGTGACAATTAAAACAAGAAATAGTAGGAGAAAATGTAAAATTTCCCACTAAAAATGCATAAGGCAGAGGTACACAAGCAGTTGCATCATAAGATTTGTACAAAGTAAAATTATAAATGGATGCAGAGTTCACTGTCCTTGAAAACGATCCATTTGATAGCATCCTGGGTTTCAGCGCCACTGTGACCTTCCAAAGATGAGTCTGAATAGCAGTGGGTGCAGCCATGAAAAGCCATAGAGCATCTGCAATGCCTCCATCTCTCCAGGCCATCAATCGAGCTCCAGTAAGCGATCCATTAATGGCATCCAGCATCCTAGTAACATTTGATAAATCACATCTGGTAATATTCCATTCTGAACATGTGTTAATAAATGGTCCAAAAGGTCCTCAATTAATGAACTTATTGAACATTTTTCCAAATGTTCCTCTACACTCTTGCCATACAAAAGGCTGATATTTTAAATCAATATAGGTAAATCATGGCACATAGGTAAGGATAACTCGCCATCAGTGACACTTTCCCAGCTACTATTAATGGCCAAGTAGTTAATCGCTGCAGCTGTGTTTTAGAATTCGAAGTGCGTTTCCCAGGTAAAACCCAATGTTGCCAATTCATTACAAAACATGGAGGAGGCCCCAGACAAACAGGCAAGGAATGAGTATAGTATGTAAAATTTAAAAAGCTACCATCATCCTTATTGCAAAATGTGAAATTATTCCAAGGAGGAGATAAAACAGCAGGAACAGTATAGACGGTTATATCCATGTCTCCCCAAACAACAGGTTCCAATAAAGGAGGGTTAGGAATAAAGGGCTTATAACTTACATTAGCATTAGCATGGACAGAGTTTACAGTAAGCAGGGCACACATGACCAGGAACAAGTTCTCAGCTGGGACAGGTTTACCATTGCATTGTAACATCTTTTGTCCTTCTCCAGTCAACTTTTTAACCTGCCCCTAGGTGGGCAGTGGGGATTTCTTTTTCCTCAACTGGTGGCCGATTCCTTGAAGGATACAGGGCTGTCCTCACTGGGCCGCATCTGTATCCATCAGGCAGATAGCTAGTATTGTTTGCTATCCTGTGTAGACACAAAATCCTATCCTCGCCCCTTATGTAATAATGTTCCTAGTTGCCATTCTGCATCCAATGCAATCTTAATCCATACGGAAGAATTTAAATAAGGTTTTTCTGATATTTGTTCAAAATGGTGCTCAGCTCTAGTTATAATATATCCTTCTGGTAAGTTTAAAAAATTACGAACATAAAAAGCTTGATGTAAAATTATTTTAAGATTTTGCATGGAAAACCACAAAATATCCATACCCTCATCCAACCTTTTCCT
>NW_012267750.1:18167-20980 GCF_000151885.1 Dipodomys ordii | reverse complement strand
GCGGGGCTTGGAGCGAGGCGGGAGAAGGGGAGCCGAGGCCGGCACGCAGACACCCGCCGGAGCATCGCGGGTAAACCACAGGGACCTGCAATGACAACCGGAACAGGCGGTCCGTCCGCCAAATTCGTCCCCCTCTCCCCCCTCGTCCCCACTCCCCGCCCCACGCTAGCTTCCGTTCTGTCCCTGGTTCGTTGCTGTCCGTTCATAGCCCGGAGCACAACAAAGGTCGGAAACTGTGTTCCGGGCCCCTGCTTGGCCCCCCCCCCTCCCCCGGAGGCGGCTCCTGATGCAGGGAACAGGAAAAGGGCACAGACTGACAGGGACTTGTTTTCCTGGACAAAGGATCCGCAAAGGTGATACTCTGAAATGGATCCATGGCCACCGAAGATTTTTTCCTTCCTTCCTTCCCTCCTTTCTCTTTCACAAATACACAATTTTATTTGCTATGTTCAGTGGAAAAGTTGCCATTCCACAAAGCAGCAAAAGAATATAATGACTGTCAGTTGAATAAAAACCACATTTGATAGAGAAAAAAAAGAATACAATGAATCTTGATCAATGTCACTCCATTCGTGATTAAGAGGTTATTGGGTGGGGGGGGGGGAAAGGGAGAAAATTTAGGGAAAGGGTTAGAAGTCAGACAAGAAATGTAATCATTACCTTACTAATGTAACTGTAACCTCTCTGTACATCACCTTGACAATAAATTTTTTAAAGTTTTTTTTATTTCCCATAATACATGCTGCCAGAGAAAGCAAGCTTTCTATTAAATCTCTATTTTTTTATTGAGGGGGAGGGGCAGTACTGGGATTTGAACTCAGGGCCTCATTCAGTTTTCCTATTCATGGCTGAACTTGAGAACTTGAGCTAGGTCCCCAGTTCTGGCTTTTTTGCTGTTTAACTGGAGCTAAGGCTCTTAAGAATTTTGTCTGCCCAAACTGGTTTCCAACCATGATCTTCAGATCTCAGCTTCTTGAGTAGCTGGGAACATTGGCCTGAACCACCAGCACTTGGCTTTTCAGTTCTTGATATAACACTAGAACATGTGACATGTATGTTTCATATTTTAAAAATGGCTTTAAAGATTTTTTTGAACATGCAAGAAAAAGATGTAGCACAAAAAAATGTAGCTTTTCCCTTTCACTTCATAAAATGAGGGAGAAGTACTCTTGCTGGTAGGTTCCCAAACCTAGGCATCAACATGGAGAGGAACTTGGGCTATTATCACAATGAATCCCATTTGGACAAGTAATTTATGCTAATAAATCCTAAAACTAAATTTTAGAATCTGAGAAATGAATCAAGGTTGGGATGTGAATGTCTGTGATGTTGTGACATGGTTTACACTGAACAGATCTGCCTAAGATCCATGAACCCTGGCAGAACCTGTGGCTGGATGTTAAACACAGGGCACTTAGCTGGGTACTGGTGGTTCATGCCTGTAATCCTAGCTACTCAGGAAGCTGAGATCTGAGGCTCATGGTTCAAACCAGCCCAAGCAGAAAAATATGTGAGACTCTTATCTCCAATTAACCGCCAAACAAACAAACAAACAAACTGGAAGTGGGACAGTGGCTTAAGTGGTAGAGCACTAGCCTTGAGCTGAAGAGCTGACAGCGCCCAGGCCCAGAGTTCAAGCTCCAGGATCAACAATCACGCTCACGTGTGTGTATGTGCACGCGCGCGTGTGCGCACGCACGCACACACACACACACACACACAACTACTTTAAATGAAAGGCATTTATTATTAAATTATTGAATGTTCCACCACTCCCAGCATAAACCATCCAGTAATAGAGTTCAATATAAAGTTGGTATAACACTGAAAAATGACTTTATTCTTCTTTATTTTATTGAGACAGGGTCTCACTTTATAACTGAGGCTGACATGGAACCTGTGATTCTCCTGCCTCAGCCTTCTGAGTGCTGGGATTATAGGAGTACAATGCCATACCTGTCTACTATTACTTTTTTTTTAAATATAGTTAATGACCTTTTTTTTTGGCTGGTCATGGGGCTTGAACTCTGGGCTTGGACGCTGTCCCTCAGCTCTTCAGCTCAAGGCTAGCACTCTACACTTGAGTCACAGCACCACTTTTGGTTTTCAGGTAGTTAACTGGAGATATATGTCTCACAGACTTACTTGTCTGGACTGGCTTTGAACCATGATCCTCAGATCTCAGCCTCCTGAGTAGCTAGGATTATAGGCACAAACCACTGCTACTTAATGTACTTCTAAATACAAGCATTGAAGCAAATGGGATAGAACAATTTTTTTTCAGGTGTTTAAATTATTGTTTATTTTGTTTCTGTGCCCTTCATTTTATGGAAACTTGCATCTCAAAAAACAAACGGTTGCCCCCAAATTGCACAAGGTAGAAGTTATGGTAGTCCATGTAATCATAAAAGCAAAGAGCCTTAATTTAAATGTTAAAGTGAAAATATGAGATGTGTTGAGGAGGTATGCCTCTACTGGAAGTTAGATGGTACTGTGTTATAGGAAGACTGAATGGGGTATATCAGCTTGTCAACACAGCAGAGACCTACTTGGAGGCATTGAGGATTACTAAACTTGGGATACTGGATTTGGTTTAGCAGTAGAACACTTCTCTATAATCCCCTCAGACATATGCCTAGAAAGCCTGTGGGAAGACATGATGGCCACAAATTCCAACCATGACTTTCATGACTTTCTCAGCTTCCCAGAGAAGTCGGTCTTCATGGCAACATTAACTCCAGGGAACCCCAAGAGCATCAAGCACTTATCTTGAGGAAGCCTGAGCACCATTAGGAGAGAAGGGATCACTCATC
>NW_012267750.1:17258-18117 GCF_000151885.1 Dipodomys ordii | reverse complement strand
CTGACAGGGACTTGTTTTCCTGGACAAAGGATCCGCAAAGGTGATACTCTGAAATGGATCCATGGCCACCGAAGATTTTTTCCTTCCTTCCTTCCTTCCTTCCTTCCTTCCTTCCTTCCCTCCTTTCTCTTTCACAAATACACAATTCTATTTGCTATGTTCAGTGGAAAAGTTGCCATTCCACAAAGCAGCAAAAGAATACAATGACTGTCAGTTGAATAAAAACCACATTTGATAGAGAAAAAAAAGAATACAATGAATCTTGATCAATGTCACTCCATTCATGATTAAGAGGTTATTGGGTGGGGGGAGGGAAAGAGGGAGAAAATTGAGGGAAAGGGTTAGAAGTTAGACAAGAAATGTAATCATTACCTTACTAATGTAACTGTAACCTCTCTGTACATCACCTTGAAAATAAATTTTTAAAGGTTTTTTTTTTATTTCCCATAATACATGCTGCCAGAGAAAGCAAGCTTTCTATTAAATCTTTTTTTTATTGAGGGAGGGGCAGTTTTGGGATTTGAACTCAGGGCCTCATTCAGTTTTCCTATTCATGGCTGAACTTGAGAACTTGAGCTAGGTCCCCACTTCTGGCTTTTTTGCTGTTTAACTGGAGCTAAGGCTCTTAAGAATTTTGTCTGCCCAGACTGGTTTCCAACCATGATCTTCAGATCTCAGCTTCTCGAGTAGCTGGGAACATTGGCCTGAACCACCAGCACTTGGCTTTTCAGTTTCTGTTCTTAATATAACACTAGAACATGTGACATGTATGTTTCATATTTTAAAATGGCTTTAAAGATTTTTTTGAACATGCAAGAAAAAGATGTAGCACAAAAAAAATGTAGCTTTTCCCTTTCAC
>NW_012267750.1:9108-13098 GCF_000151885.1 Dipodomys ordii | reverse complement strand
ACTACTTACCTCTGGATTTGGACAGCATAGGAGCTTTAGAGAGGTTCCTTTCCTGAGACAAAACTGAACAAGAAATAAGCATATGTCTTTACATCGAGAAGACCCCTGTCTGTACTACAGCAATCCCAAGACTTCCACAAGACCAGGACCTGCATGTGGTGAAAAGCTCTGATAGGGGGAAACTGCCTCTCAGAAGGCCACAGGCTGTGTGGCCGAGCATCCAGCTGAGGAGCACTCTGGATATTTGGGTGACTCATTGGATCTTGTGAAAGGAAGGAACTCGCCCCTGGATAAGGTCCTTAACTCTCCCTGTGCCAAATACTTTGCCTTTGATTACAGACCAATGCCTCCTCTATCCACCTAATTCTTCTCCCACTATAGACTGCTGGTGTCAGAGACACAGGATGGATGAGGGAGGCACTGTTCTGTCACCTTTGAGGAACCCTCAAAGGAGACATTAATAGTGCGCTTGGATTGGCTGTCTTTAGAACACAGGGTATTAACACATCTTTCCCTAATCTTTGATCCTTAGTTGCTAGCTTGGGACAAGAGCATCCTAGTTAGTTTTACACTTTGTGGAAATTATGTCATATACAATTAGAGGTACAGTATCAAGTCCTCCTGCTCTGAATATTTTATGTGTTCAGGGAAGGAGGAGATTCTCCACAAAAAGACAGAGATAATCTTCAAATCTCCACTGACCATTGTAATCAAAGTGCAAGAAAGCCAGGCGCCGGTGGCTCACACCTGTAATCCTAGCTACTCAGGAGGCTGAGATCTGAGGATCTTAGATCAAAGCCAGCTCGGGCAGGAAAGACCATGAAACTCCTATCTCCAATAAACCACCAAAAAACCGGAAGTGGCACTGTAGCTCAACTGGTAGAGCGCTCGCTTTGAGCTGAAGAGCTGAGGGACAGCGCCCAGGCCCAGAGTTCAAGCCCCATGACCACCACCACCAACAACAAAAGAACAAGAAAGATGTAAAGACTTAGGGTTGGAAGAGTCTAGGGTGGTGGTTACTAAGGAAACTTTTGCTATAACTTCATTATTTCTCCTCTGTAGTTAATAGTGACCAAAACTAGAAACTGTTGCCCAGAGTACTTTGGTGATTATATAAAATATGTTTAATATAATAATACAATATTTAATATAATTATAATAGTGTAATATATAATATACACAATTATATTTTATATGAAATATATTTCAATATATTATATCACATATAATATATAATATATAACATGTAACTTGTATAATATTAAGTGTGTATAATATGCAAGA
Source organism: Dipodomys ordii (assembly GCF_000151885.1). Lineage (NCBI taxonomy): Eukaryota > Metazoa > Chordata > Mammalia > Rodentia > Heteromyidae > Dipodomys > Dipodomys ordii. The sequence goes on along the minus strand of NW_012267750.1, from coordinate 11,814 downwards.
TATATCATGTAATATATTACATAATACACCACAGAATACATTGTATGTGCACATAAAATAAATCATATAACATCTATTATACATAACATTATATATCTTGTATGATCTGCTATATGTTACATATTATATGTCAAGCATGCTCTATATGATATATGATGTATACTGTATCAATAATATCAAATAATTATGTTATATTAATAGTATACACTATATATTATATAATATATTCTATATTGTATATGATCTATATATAACATGTATTATACATAGTATATATACTATATAATAAAATATGGCATATATTGTATATATGATAAATATATATTGTATATCTGTGTGTTCTTGTAATGCTTATTTTCAGTAATTAAGTGCAAAATATTTGCAAGTTTAGAAATGTTTTTCATGTGTTTTATTATGAGTCAAGTGACTGTTCATTCTATTTCTCAAATAGCATTAACATTTTTGAAAATAGTTTTGATTTTACATTGAAGTGAAAACATTGCCAAAGAATGTGCATGAGCCAAGAGCCAGTGGCTTATGCCTGTGATCTTAGCTACTCAGGAGGCTGAGATCTGAGGATGATGGTTCAAAGGAAAGTCGGTCAGACTCTTATCTCCAACAACAACAACAACAAAAAACCACCAAAGAAGAAAGCTAGAAATGGAGCTGTGGCTCAAGTGGTAGAGCACTAGCTTCAAGTGAGGAAAGCTCAGGGACATAGCCCAGGCCCTGAGTTTAAGCCCCAGATCTGGCACATATATACAAAAAAGAAAATAAGGAAGGAAGAGAGGGAGGGAAGAAGGGAGGGAGGGAGGAAGGGAAGGACGGAGGGAGGGAGGGAATATGGCCCAGTAATTGAATGCTTCTTTTATTAGAAGATTATCCAATGAACATGTGTGTTTATGAGTGTGTATGAGTGTGTATGTGAGAGAGAGACAGAGAGACAGAGAGAAATGAAGAAAGACAGAGAGAGACAGAGACAGAGATAGAGAGGAAGGGAGGTGACAGAAGGGAAGAGAGAGAGAGAGAATCAGAAAGAGAGATGCAATGCTTTTTTTATCTTGGGAAAATATTATTATTGTTGGTGGTGGTGGTGGTTGTGGGGCTTGGAGTTGTGTTGGCCTGGGCTCTGTCCCTGAGCAAAGCTACTCAAGGCTATTGCTCTACCACTTTGAGCCACAGCTCATTTCCAGATTTCCAGTGTTTCATTGGAGATAAGAGTATCTTGGACTTTTCCTGCCCAGACTGGCTTTGAACTGCAATCTTCAAATCTCATCCCCCTGCGTAGCTAGGATTACAGGGATGAGCCACCAGTGCTTGTCTCTCTTCAATGATGCAATCTGACAGATTTATGGCAATGATTTATGGAGACAGTAACTCAAAGAAACTAGAACAGGGCCAGGGCCTAACAAAGAGGAAGTTACATCTCTGGAGCCTCATCAGGGAACATGGAATGGAACATAAGTAAGTGACATTGAGCAAGCAGCTCGTGCTGCTGTTGTAGCCCAGGCTCCCAGGTTTGCTGCAGTGTACACATGCTGCTATGGTCCCTGGGGACACTGTGGCTTCATGCCTCCCTGCCTTTGCCTGAGCCCTAGGCTTCACCTGATAGGTTCATCAATCTAGAGTTTGCCTATTTTTTTTTCTGGCTGCTTTGCACTCTATCTATATTCAGGAAATTTCCCAACATAGAAGAGGCCCTGCCTATCTGAGATATTTCCCACCTTGCTAGCCTTCTCCACACAGCAGAGAATAGACTTCTTCCAGCTGTGTCTCCCTGAGATGTCATTTACAAATGAGCAACACGAGGCAGTGGGAATGGTTTGTCATGCAAAGCTGGTGATGAAAGTGTCCAGCTTTGGACCAGCACATTCTGTCAGGGGCTAAGGCACCTTGTCTGAGGAAGCTGTTTGCAGGGCCCCAGATCACCTTCAACAATCATTAAGTCCCTTAGTCAATTATAATCAGCGGCCTAAGTGATGTGCCAAAGTTCATCCTCTTAACAAAGGGCCAGTTGTGGTGCAAACCCCACCCTTTCACGAGGTTGCTAATGGGCCTCCTCAGAGAGCTTCCTCCTCATCCTTTACTGATGCCCTTCTGGAATCTACCCATTCACAGTTTGGATCTTCTGTATTCCTTGAAGGCTCATGGGTTGAAGGCTAGGAATCCAACCTGTGTTATCTATTGGGGACAGGGGGAAATCTTTTATTTACTTATGTTTGTAGCATCAAATCATATTTAATAAACTGTATTTCTTCCATTCTAAAAATGAGCACATTATATTGAAATAGGCAGACACTCGTTAAAAAGGATCTATTACATTTGGAGAACACAGTTCCTGGGTTAGAAACATTTCTTACCACCTCACCTTTATTATTGAGGAGAAATATTGTCCAACATTTGTAATGTATGAGTACTTCCATGAAATACCTATTTGAAAAAAACTTTCTTCATATCACTATTATGATGCCAGTCTTCCATTGTACAAATTACAAAACAGGCACAAAGATCAGTTCTTGCTAGTTGGTTCATAACTGCATAGCCAGAGCTGCTGCTTATGATCTGATTCTACAGTATTCACCAAATGCAGGAATTAAACAAGGGCCATGCCTCTTGGGGTTCTGAGATAATTCTTTTCATTACAATTTACTGTTCATAAATTTGTAAGTAAGCTTAAAAATTCATATGAAAGGGGCTGGGAAGGTG
>NW_012267750.1:6167-7356 GCF_000151885.1 Dipodomys ordii | reverse complement strand
TTTTTTGCTTATGTGGTGCTGAGGAATCAAACCCAGGGCCTCATGCATACAAGGCAAGTGCTCTACCACTGAGCCACCTTCCCAGCCCCCATTACAACATTTTTATACATGCATATAATGTACTTTTTTCATATCTGGGGAGGTGGTGGAACTTCTAGGAGCTAGGGCCTAGCAGGAGGAAGTTAAGTCATGAGGCTATTGAGAAACTGTCCCTGTCTTGACTCTTTCCCTCCCTCCCTTCCTTCTTTCATCACTCCTTTCTTTGCTCCCTCTCTCCCTTCTTCTTTCTTCCTGTCCTCTGTCCCACCTTCTTTCTTCCCTGTTTCCTGGCTGCCAGGAGGCAAGCATCTTTGCCCCCCCCCATACCCCTCCCCCCTCATGGTTTTCTGACTCACTGTAGATACAGACACACTGAAGACAACCAATTATTGATGGAGATCTCTACAGTGGTGAGCAAAAACAAATCCTGCTTTTGTGTTTATTGTCTCAGTTATTTTGTCACAGTGACTAAATAATTACTAGCACATCACCCTTTCCATTCCCCTCTTGTTCATGCCTCCAGAATTATAATTACTTCTTTCTTTCTTCTCTACTTGCATGGAGATTTCTGTACCCTTCAGCATTTAGGATTGAGGCAAGATTTATCATGGACAGGTACTAAAGATGGCTTGTTACTGACCTGAAGCAGTGTGCAGACTCATTAGTATACTAAGGGTCCCAGAGGAATAGGTAAATAAAAAAGAACAGAAAAGAAATGGAATTGTGGAAAAGGTGACCTGGGTACAGTTGTGATCCTGGACAAAAGTGAGCTCAAAGCTACTGTGGACTACATAGAGAGTTTAAGGCCAGCCTGGGATAAATAATGAGACCCTGTCAAAAAACATGCAGAATAAGTGGGAAACAGCAACATACAACAAAGGGGCCCATCAGCTGCACTGGACATAGAAGAAAAAGAACTAAGCAACACAACGACAGCAATGGGAAGGGAGAAATGAGAGGGAAAGAGGGAACAGCCTACACTAAGCAAAGGGAAAGAAAAGTAAACATCACCTGATGTGGAAGAAATAATTGTATTGTCAAAGCTCATAGAATTCACAAACTTTATAGACCATGATAATGACAATTTGCCTTGTGAAGGTGAAAATGTGTTTGTGACTTTAAGTATCACTATTCCACAATACTGTGAAAT
>NW_012267750.1:1410-4137 GCF_000151885.1 Dipodomys ordii | reverse complement strand
TATATATATTTATATTTATATAAAAAGACCAATAATAGCAGTATGTTATACATCAATAGCAGCAACAGCTTTTCCAGGTTCTGCAGTCATCTGAACAAAATTAGACATCCAGCACATCCGTTAATAAAAAGAAGAAAAAAGATAAAAAACAAAACCCCAGAAAAATGCGAAGTTCTGTTACTGTTGTGGTACCTGGCTTAAAATATATTTTTAAAATTATCTTTTTGGGCTGGGAATGTGGCTTAATGGTTGAGTGCTTGCCTAGCATGCATGAAGGCCTGGGTTCAATTCCTCAGCACTACACAAACAGAAAAAGCTGGAAGTGGTGCTGTGGCTCAAGTGGTAGAGCAATAGCCTTGAGGACAAAGAAGCTTAGGGACAGAGTCCAGTCCCTGAATTCAAGCCCCTGGACTTGCAAAAAAAAATTATGTTTTTAAGTTGTTGTACAAAGGAATTTCCATTTCGCCAAGCAGTTTATGAACACATCTTGATCAGTGCCACCCGTTTCATCCTTCTACCCCATCCTTCCCAACCCCTCCCCTTCCCTCAACTGTCTTAATTTTGTAGGATATTCATTGATGTTCATGACTGCTTTCTCCCTGAACTCTTCTATTCATCTGTCTACCCCCCTCTACCACTTCAAGCTTTTTTTTTTTCTTTAGTGGTTAATGAGAGATAAAAAGCTCATAGACTTTCCTACCCTGACAACTGGCTTTGAACTTTGATCCTTTGATTTCAGCCTCTTGAGGAGCTAGGGTTACAGGCGTGAGCCACCAGTGAGTGCCAGGCTTGAGGCCCTGTATGTTAACATCATCTGTGTATTTGTATTTCTCTCACCCTGTTTTTTTGAGCTCTTCATTTGCAGGCCCACTGTGGTAGGCATGGGGGTTTCCGTGTGCAAGCCAGCCAGAGGATAAAAGAATGAGGGTCTGTACTGTAAAGGCAACTTTGTAGATCAGGAGCTAACATTTGGAGCAAAAATCTTGATTCTTAGTTAACAGAGCAAATTGAAGGTGTGGAAAAGTGAAGGAGAAAGGAAACAAGTGTGGCTTGGGAGTGTTGAGAATGGAAAATAGCCTATGGAGGACAGAAGGGGAAGAAGGGATTAAAGGCAGACAAAGCATTAGGTTGGGGACTGGTGGCTTAGTGTCTGGAGGAGCAGCCACCAACCATCCGGTGATGGATTACTCCAGCAGCCCTAGGGAGCAACAGCAACAGAGCTTCCTAAAAGCCAGCAAGGTAGTCATCCTTTGGCTAAAGTGTTAAAAAGGTTAAGTGATTCACTAAAGGTCATATAGGGACTTCAGCATTGCCTCCAGGCTTGAAGTCCAGAGTGCTTTTTAAGCTGTAACAGGAGATCCAGGTGTGTCCTTAATGATATTCCCTTTTAGTCTCTAAACCCTTGGGCAAGTGGCATTGCTAGGCTGTGGAATATCCTAGCTTGTTACAAGTCACTTTAGGCAAGCCATCCAAACTCTATAGCTTGTTTCTGTTCAATTATGTTCCAGAAATTCAAATTCTAATACCAATGACTGCCCTGCTTATTGAGTTCCCCGATAGATATCTTTATAGCCACCACTGTGACCCAGGAGGTCTCTTGCTCTCAACATTAAGCACTAATACATGCCATGTCAAATACTAAGTCACTGATCCATGCCCACAATCATTGAGATTTATGGGCAATAATGCAATGCCATATCCTACAAGGCTGGAAATTTAGTTTTCTTTCCTCTCTTTCTCTTTCTTTCCTCCTCCTCCTCTTCCTCTTTCTCCTCCTCCTGTGAAACTCTTAGCTCCAATTAACCAGCAAAAGGTGGAAGTGGAGCTAGCCCTAAATGGTGCTCAGGAATGGTGTCCAGACCCTAGAACTACCCCACCCCCAAAATAAAGTAGAACTCAAGTGGTAGAGCACCAGCCAGCCACCAGATTTTTTTTTTTAGTTTAAGCCTTGAACTGACAATAAAGAAGAATGTGAAGGATGTGCTCTTCCTCCTCCTCCTCTTCATTTCTTTCTTGTCTTCCTCCTCCTCCTCCTCATTCTTCTTTCTTGTCCTCCTCCTCCTCCCCTCTCATCCTCCTTTTCCTTCTTTCTTTTTTTTTTTTGTTGGTTGTGGGGCTTGAACTCTGGGCCTGGGTGCTGTTCCTCAGCTCTTCAGCTCAAGGCAAGCACTCTACCACTTAAGCCACAGCCCCACTTCCACTTCTGTGTGGTTTAATGGAGATAAGAGTTTCACTGGCTTTCCTGCCCCGGCTAGCTTTGAACTGTGATTCTCAGATCTCAGCCTCCTGAGTAGCTAGGATTACAGGCATGAGCCACTGCACCCGGCCTCCTCCTCCTTTTCTTATTCTTTCTTCTTCTTGTTCTTCTCCTCTTTCTCTTCCTCCTCCTCCTTCACCTTCTTCTTTATTGTCAGCTCAAGGCTTAAACTAAAAAAAAATCTGGTGGCTGGCTGGTGCTCTACCACTTGAGTTCTACTTTATTTTGGGGGTGGGGTAGTTCTAGGGTCTGGGCATCATTCCTGAGCACCATTTAGGGCTAGCTCCACTTCCACCTTTTGCTGGTTAATTGGAGCTAAGAGTTTCACAGACTTTCCTGTCTGGTCTAACCTTGAACCTTGATTCTCAAATCTTGGCCTTCTGAGTAGCTAAGATTAAGGTGTGAGCTACTGGCACCTGGTGTTCAGTACTGCGTTTTGCTGGTCAATTGGAAAATGAGTCTCTTAGCAA
>NW_012267750.1:0-1360 GCF_000151885.1 Dipodomys ordii | reverse complement strand
AGACAAAGCATTAGGTTGGGGACTGGTGGCTTAGTGTCTGGAGGAGCAGCCACCAACCATCCGGTGATGGATTACTCCAGCAGCCCTAGGGAGCAACAGCAACAGAGCTTCCTAAAAGCCAGCAAGGTAGTCATCCTTTGGCTAAAGTGTTAAAAAGGTTAAGTGATTCACTAAAGGTCATATAGGGACTTCAGCATTGCCTCCAGGCTTGAAGTCCAGAGTGCTTTCTAAGCTGTAACAGGAGATCCAGGTGTGTCCTTAATTATATTTCCTTTTGGTCTCTTTTTCCTCAGCAAAACCATTGGGGCAAGTGGCATTGCTAGGCTGCGGAATATCCTAGCTTGTTACAAGTCACTTTAGGCAAGCCATCCAAACTCTATAGCTTGTTTCTGTTCAATTATGTTCCAGAAATTCAAATTCTAATACCAATGACTGCCCTGTTTATTGAGTTCCCCGATAGATATCTTTATAGCCACCACTGTGACCCAGGAGGTCTCTTGCTCTCAACATTAAGCACTAATACATGCCATGTCAAATACTAAGTCACTGATCCATGCCCCCAATCATTGAGACTAATGGACAATAATGCAATGCCATGTCCTACAAGCTGGAAATTTAGTTTTCTTTCCTCTCTTTCTCTCTTTCTTTCTTTCCTCCTCTTCTTCCTAATCCTCCTCCTCCTCCTCCTCATTTCTTCTTTCTTGTCCTCCTCCTCCTCCACTCTCCTCCTCCTTTTCCTTCTTTCTTTTTTTTTTTGTTGGTCATGGGGCTTGAACTCTGGGCCTGGGTGCTGTTCCTCAGCTCTTCAGCTCAAGGCGAGCGCTCTACCACTTGAGCCACAGCCCCACTTCCAGGTTTCTGAGAGGTTTATTGGAGAAAAGAGTTTCACTGACTTTCCTGCCCAGGCTAGCTTTGAACTGTGATCCTCAGATCTCAGCCTTCTGAGTAGCTAGGATTACAGGCGTGAGCCACCGGTGCTCGGCCTCCTCCTCCTTTTCTTATTCTTTCTTCTTGTTCTTCTCCTCCTCTTCCTCCTCCTTCACCTTTTACTTTATTGTCAGTTCAAGGCTTAAACTAAAAAAAATCTGGTGGCTGGCTGGTGCTCTACCACTTGAGTTCTACTTTATTTTGGGGGTGGGGTAGTTCTAAGGTCTGAATACCATTTAGAGCTAGCTCCACTTGCACCTTTTGCAGGTTAATTGAAGCTAAGAGTTTCACAGACTTTCCTGTCTGGTCTAACCTTGAACCTTGATCCTCAAATCTCAGCCTTCTGAGTAGCTAAGATTAAGGTGTGAGCTACTGGCACCTGGTGTTCAGTACTGCGTTTTGCTGGTCAATTGGAAAATGAGTCTCTTAGCAA
>NW_012267749.1:31667-32162 GCF_000151885.1 Dipodomys ordii | reverse complement strand
ATTGGAGCACTTTCCTGTGGTTGGAGATGGGCTTAAGTTAAGGCTTCCACAATGGCTGAGCTAGGAAGGAAGGAACTGAATTAATGATAGAGAATGAGTGATTCTGTGGCACCAACAATTTCATATTTAAACCTCCATGGAAAGTTTCTGTAACGTTATTTCCTAAAAAGAAATCGAATCTGAAGTTAACAATGCTGGAATCTAGTCTTGGAAATGAATATTGGCTAGTCGAGGTTTCCTCATTACACTTGGTCCATGTCTTAAACACATTACACAATCATCAGACATTTTTTTCTCTTCTTGTGCTGATTCTGGGTCTTGAACTCAAGGTATGGGCACTGAGCATTTGTGCTCAAAGCCAGTGCACTATCACTTGAGGTATAGCTCTAATTCCAACGCGTGCTTTTGGTGGCTAAGTGGAGATAAGAGTCTCACAGACTTTCCTTCCCCAGGCAGGCCTTGAGCTTCTAACAGTGATCCTTTGATCTCAACCTC
>NW_012267749.1:25183-30387 GCF_000151885.1 Dipodomys ordii | reverse complement strand
GTATTGGGATCTATTTTATTCTGTAAGTTTGAGAGTATTTGTTTAACATATCTGGGTGCACCAATATTTGGGGCATATAAGTTGATGATGGTAATATCCTCCTCTTGGATTGTTCCCTGTATTAATATGTAGTGTCCGTCCTTGTCTTTCTGTACTGATTTTAATGAAAAGCTTATTTTGTCAGATATCAGGATAGCTACCCCTGCTTTCTTACTGGGGGCATTTGATTGGTAGATCCTTTTCCACCCCTTCACTCTGAGTTTCTATGTTTGGCTGAGAGGTGGGTCTCCTGAAGGCAACAGATGGATGGGTCATGTTTTCTGATCCAATCTGCAGTTCTTTTTCTTTTGATTGGCAAATTAAGCCCATTAATATTAAGAGATAGTATAGAGAGATGCATTGTGGTCCCTGTCATTCCCTGTTTTCCTCAGTTTTTCTTCTTTCCTTTCCTCCTGTGCTTGCTCAGTTAGACTTCTTTTAATGCCTGTCTGGGTGCAGGTCCCAGTTCCTGGTTGCTTTCTTCAGGTTGTGTCCCCCCTCTTAGTATTCTTGTAATGCTGGCTTAATGTTTATGTATTCATTTAGTTTTTCTTTGCTATTAAAAGTTATCAGTTCTCCATCGAATGTGAATGCTAGCTTTGCCGGGTATATCAGTCTGGGTTGGCCGTTATTGGCTCTCAGGGCTCGTATAGTACTTTTCCCAGGTCTTTCTTGCATTCTAATTTTTTTCCCATTGTAGTATAGCTCCTTCTTCATTCTTGCTGCATGCAAGATTGCTTCCTTATTATTCAGATCTATCATTTTTACTATAATGTGTCTAGAAGTGTTTCTCCTGAGATCTTTCTTGTTGGGTGTTCTATACACTTCTGTTATGTAGGTAAGATGTTCTTTTGAAGCCTCTCTTATCTTTGATATATTTTCTTATTTCATCCATTAGGGGCCAACTTCTATGGCTCCTTGCCCTCCTTGAGGCACGGCTGCCTTTACCAGGCCGCCCATCTGCATAGCTTCATTTCATCTTGCTTGGGTTCCCACATCCAGGCCAGGCTTCCCCTCCATGTGGAGGAGTTCCTGGTCCTACTTTATCTCTGACTTGAAGCCATCATGACTCCCTTCTCCATTGCAAGGTGTACCCACCACCTTGGTGTGCTCTAGAAGCTTTGGGACTAAATTATGAGCAAACAAGGAAAACAGACAAGAGAAAGCACTGAGTGAAAGCATTGGAATGGAAGGGGAAGAAAGGATGATGTTTGAAATAAGTGAGTGCTTTTAACATTGCTGTTGAATCAATTGACCAAGCAACTATCTTTATTCAGTGTTCATTATATTAACACAGTGGGGAGATGAAAATGGATTACAAAGGTATACTGGGGGGAGATGAGATAGAAACATTAGATCAAAACCCAATACAACACATCTCAGTAGAGTGGTACAAAAACATGAACTTAGAAATGGGAGCATCAGATGAGCAATACACCTTCAATGAGGAAGAACATGGCAGATTAACCCTGTGGATGATGAATAATCTAATTGGAGACTTGAAACAGACCCCAAGCAATCACTGGTTCTGATGATAAAAATGGAAAATCCTCTTTCAGCCTCTCCTGTGGGTAGAGGCCTCATAATCATAATCTTTGCAGAATGGAGTTTGTTATCAGCTTTCTCAACACAATTCACATAGTAGAATGATGCAAATAAAACATTGGACATAGACTTTTGATCACAGGTCATCACAAGAACTCTCCTTTTCCTAATTGCTGATAAGATTAGTGATAAATGCCTGTGCTCTGATCAGAGAATGGCAAAAATGATGAGAGAAAGAAATACTCCTGGGAGAACAGGAAGTCAGTTCCTTTATAGCACCCAGTAGATAAAAGCCCATACATACAGCCATTGAACAAACTTGAAATTGTCTAGAATTGCTAATCACAAATTCACAGAAGAAGACCAGACCTGGCTTCATTTCTGAGGGGTTCTTTTTCCCCCACACACAATCAATCAATTTTCTAGTGCTCCTGGATAAAAGTCCTTAAAAAACACAGCAGAAAAATCTTTGCAGAAAATCATGCTCCACTTACAGTCCCATCTCTTGAAATAATCTTTAGGACAATGGGTTTTTCAGGTTGAAGAAGTCCTTGATCAATTAATTTCAAAGGAATCTGCAAAGGTGAAAGAAGCACAATGAACACAGAACTAGAGGGAATCAGGAGAAAACATACAACAGCGAGACCCATCAGCTGCACTGGACATTGATCAAAACGAACTAAGCAACTCAATGGCAGCAATAGGAGGGAGGGAACGAGCGGGAAAGAGGGAACAGCTGACATTATGCAAAACAAAAGAAATGTACATATCACCCAATGTAGAAGAAATAACTGTACTGTCAAAGGCTCATAGAACTCATAAATGTTATAGACCACGATAGAAAATTTGCCCCATGAAAGTTAGAATGTGTTTGAGACTTTAACTAAGCATCACTATCCCACGATACTGTGAAATGTGGGAAATTATATAATCACTTAATCAAAATTTAAAAAATTGAAAAAAAGGAAAGAAGCACAATGAGAAAGCAAGTAACCAAGTACCTCCAATCACAGCAGCAAAGAAAAAGACACATTAAAGGTAATGACTGTCAACAAGTTTTGACTTTGCTTGTCTTGAATACTTTCATTCATTGAGCTCTGTCAAGATTGGGGTAGGAAAAGTACTCTTTCAACTGTTCACTGGGAAAAAATATAGGTATATATGTTATGTTACTCTACTGATATAATTTTAAGATAAAGGAATGAGTTTAAAAAATTTACCTATCCAGGTACCAGTGACTCATGCCTGAAATCCTAGTTACTCAGGAGGCTGAGATCTGAGGATCACAGCTCAAAGCCAGTCCAGACAGCAAAATTCCTGAGGCTCTTATCTCCAGTTAATAATCCTAAAGGTGGGTGTGGATCTGTGGCTGAAGTGGTAGAGCATTACCTTGAGGGGAAAAGCTCAAGGATAGCACCCAGGCCCTGAGTTCAAGTCCCAGGACTGGCACAAAAAACACACAAAATTTAAATCAGTTTCTTAGCCACTAAGGCAAGATATTTTTGAAAACTCATAAAAAGTTTCATTTTGGATTTGTTGGATCTGTCAAGGATAACCCTCAAAAAGTATTATACATTTCAATTGCAGAAACAGTCTTCAAATTCTAAATAGCCCAATCAATATTTCAATTTGAGACAATGCAGTTTAATGACAAGAGAGACTTCTAGAAGGACTTGATTGCTTGCTTGTTTTCTCTCTTCCTTCTTTTCCTTTTCCTTCCTTCTTTCCTTCCCAATTGTGTGTGGGGAACTAGGGGTGTCCTGGGGTTTGAACTGAAGGCTTCAGCACAGTCACTGAGCTTTTTGACCAAGACTAGCACTCTACCACTTGTTCCACAACTATACTTCAAGCTTTTCAGTAGTTAAGTCCATGGGATATGGGTCTCATGGACTTTCCTAACTTTGCTGGCTTTTAACCATGTTCCTCGGATCTCAGAATCCTCAATGGCTTGGGATTACAGGCATGAGCAGCTGGTACCTGGCTTCCTTCCTTCTTTCCTCCCTCCTTCCCTTTCTTTTAATTTTCCTATCATGTTCTTTTGGCTTCCCAGCATAGTGGGAAATAGGGAATTTCTGGGTACTGTACTAAGTACTCCATACTGTGAGTTGGTCTTTCAGTAGTGGAGGGGTGGCCTGCCCATCCCAGAATAGGTAAGACAAGCATGTTGTTATGAAAGTGAACACACTCCTATCTGGAAAAAAGATGCTCTGGGGACCTGCTGAGCATTTGTTCCATCTCAAGTATGCTTTTTCTTAAGGTTAAGTTGCTTGGTTGCACATTTAAGAGGAAAGTGACACAGCACTCCCAAAGCCATATATGAAGCAGAAACTATCTATATACCTATCTGTCTATCTATCTGTCTATCTATCTATCTATCTATCTATCTATCTATCTATCTATCTATCTATCTATCTATCTATCTATCTATCAGCTATCTACATCCCCTCTCCCAGCAGCAATCCCACTAAAAGCAAGACCAAAATTTTAAATACATGAGCTTTGGAAATAAGTCTATCCTTCAAGAAACAGCTGTAAGCTTTGGCAAAGGAGAACCTCCTCAAATATCATGATCACGAGATCATTCTATGTCATGATCAAATGCCATGCATCCTAACTCCAGCTGACAGGAAGTTCAAATGCACTCAGGTCCAAAATCCTCAGCAGAGCCACATCATGCTAATCCACACGGAGTGGACATCACTTTCCTACTCTGATTTTATCAAATAAATGATCTGGTTCCCAAATTGGGAAATCTAAGAAATGGAACAGCAATAACAACAAAGATTTTTTGGTTAATCCAATATTAAAAGATGACAATAGGCCTCTCAATTTTTAAAAAAAATAAGCAAAAAAAATCTCCCATAAAGCCAGGCACCCTTAGCTCATGCCTATAATCCTAGCTACCCGGGAAGTTGAGATGACACTTTAAAGTCAGTCCAGGATAGAAAAAGTCCCTAAGACTCTTCTCCAATTAAACAGCAAAAAGCTGGAAGTTGGGGTCTGGGAAGGTGGCTCATTGGTAGAGTGCTTGTCTTGCATGCATGAGACCCTGGGTTCAATTCCTCAGCACCACATAAGCAGAAAAAGCTGGAAGTGGAGCTATGGCTCAAGTGGTAGAGCCCTAGCCTTGAGCTGAAGAGCTGAGGGGCAGTACCCAGGCCCAAAGTTCAGGCCCCATGATCGACAAAAAAAAAATTGGAAAGTGGAGGTGTAGCTCAAGTGGTACAGCACCAGCCTTTAGCAAACAACACACTGAAGACTGTGAGGCCCTGAGTTCAAGCCCCAGTATTCAGTCCCGAACAAATGTCATGAAGTATTATTTACCTAGGAAGTATACTGACCTGGGTCTCCTTACAAGGTTGGAAGGAGAAATTCTGCATGAGTCTGACAAGAGCAAGTTTGATGTTCATGAGAGCGAACCTCATGCCGATGCAGTTTCTGGGCCCAGCTCCAAAGGGCATGTAGATGTAAGGATTGATGCTTTCCTTGTTCTTCTTGCTGAACCTGAAGCAACAAAAGTGGGGAAAACATGAACATCTCAAGAACCCAGCTATTTGTGGCTGAACTTCGGATATCCCTAAACAGTACTAGATAGTATTGGCCAATGAAATCCTGCTATG
>NW_012267749.1:21756-25133 GCF_000151885.1 Dipodomys ordii | reverse complement strand
GAACAAATGTCATGAAGTATTATTTACCTAGGAAGTATACTGACCTGGGTCTCCTTACAAGGTTGGAAGGAGAAATTCTGCATGAGTCTGACAAGAGCAAGTTTGATGTTCATGAGAGCGAACCTCATGCCGATGCAGTTTCTGGGCCCAGCTCCAAAGGGCATGTAGATGTAAGGATTGATGCTTTCCTTGTTCTTCTTGCTGAACCTGAAGCAACAAAAGTGGGGAAAACATGAACATCTCAAGAACCCAGCTATTTGTGGCTGAACTTCGGATATCCCTAAACAGTACTAGATAGTATTGGCCAATGAAATCCTGCTATGGTTTAGTTTTATTTTTTGTCAATTGTGGAGCTTGAATTCAGGACCTTGGCACTGTCCCAGAAATCTTCAGCTCAAAGCTAGTGTTCTACCACTTTCAGCCACAGTGCCACTTCTGCTTTTCTGATGGTTCATTGAAGATAAGACTATCATGGGGACTTTTCCTGCCAAGGCTGGCTTTGAACCATGATCTGCAAATATCAGCCTCCTGAGTAGCTAGGATTGTAAGTGTGAGACACCAGCACCAGGCTCCTACTGTGGTTTTGCTGTAAGAACTCCAAGTTATAATGTATACTGAAGAGCATGTTTGTATTAGTTCATCTTTCCTCCCTCCCTTTCTGCACTGCCTCTAAAAAAAAACTTTTTAAGCCACAGGCAAAAACAAATACCATTAACACCATCATCAACAATAACAGAAATGTACTCATTATCTGACTTAGGAAATGGTAGCCCTGCTATACAACACCTTAGTAACAACAATGAAATTGTATTTTTTAAATGTCTAACCAACAAAAGGAAAGAATTGTAAGCTATACATCTTTTCCTATCCCCTGACCCTAGAAGTTTTCTATATGTGGGGACATAAAAGTGGTGTGATTACAAGCAACATACTGCAGTTGTGAACGGAGGGTTCTCTGATCTGCACTTTGATTGCTTCTCGCTCCTTCAACCAGAGCAAGGGGCATACTTCATGCAGGCTCTAGAGACAGCACAGCCCAAAAGACAAGGCCTCTGCCACCAGGAAGACCCCAGTTCAGGGACAATTGAGATCAAGATCACACATCTTCTGATTTTAAAATCCCATTTTAAAATTGTTTACCAATAGAACAATGAAACTATTTCTAGATTGTACACTGAACCCAAAGCCTGCCCTTAGCTCCACAGTTCCAGGAGAGCTTGCTCAATCAACACCAGAGGAAGGATGATTCAGGGGCTGCCCCAGGATAGCAGCCACACATGGGGCCATGAGGACCCACAGTCTGCTCTGGCCTCAGCGAGGTTTCCTGAACCATCAGGCCCAAGACATCTCAGGTCCTCAGTCTGCATTTCAGTGCTCACCCTGGAGGGTCAAGGACCAATGACTAATCAGTGCAAGACAACTATGTTTCCCAAAATATGGTGGTGTCGTAAATTTAGACAGCTAAAAGGGATGGCACACAAAACCAAAGGGAATAAAAATCCAAAACATCTAAATGCAGAGAGTATAGAATAAATGATGGCAGATGCATACAGTCATCCTAAATCTTCATAGACACCCACCTGTCACCCACGAGCATTCACACACACACACACACACACACACACACACACACACACACACACACACACTTTGGCCTGTCTATGCAGGATTAGTTGCAACATCCAAACAAAACATAATCCATAGATGCTCAAGGCCCTGATAAGAATTTATAACATGAAAACAAACTTTACAACTTCGGCGGGGGAGGGAGGGAGCAGGCAGGTGAGGGGAGAGAAGGGATGGTACAGGGAAAACAAAGGAGGAGGCAACAATGCTCAATAAGAAATGTCCTCGTTACCTTGCTTATGTAACCATAACTGCTCTGTACAGTATCTTTTACAATAAAAAATGTACAAAAAATCACAATTCAACTGAACAACAGTCATGTACCAGTAGATTATAAATACTCAAGTTCTGCCTACCAAAAACAAAAAGAAATGGCAGACTATTTGCAAAAGACTTAAATATAACCTAGCATATACTTTAAAACATCTCTACATTATTATATTATAGGTACGCCTAAAATATAAATTCAGCATAATTCTTATATTTAACTGTTTGGAATATATTCAATACTGCTGTATATATCTGATACTGTTTCATATTTTGCAAAGGGTTTTGAGCCACAAGTGACTGAAATCAATCAATCTGTCCTTTAAAATTAACACCCAGCTGGGTGCTGGAGAATCATGACTGTCATCCTAGCTATTCAGAAGGTTGAGATTTGAGGAACACAGTTCAAAGCCAGCCCTGGCAGGAAAATCCAAGAGATTCTTATCTCCAATTAACCACCAGAAAACCAGAAGTCGTTCTATGGCTCAAAGTGGTAGAGCACTAGCCTTGAGCACAAAAGAGCTCAGGAACAGTGCCAGGTCCTGAGTTCAAGCACCATGACTGACAAGACAACAAGAAAAAATAAAATAAAATAAAATCCAGTACAATTACATGCATAGAAGTATACCCTATCACTGACAAATGATTACTTCTAGACTTGGGATTTGTATCCTTTTTTTCAGTCCATTTTTACAATTTTGTCCATTTGTCATGCTTGTAATATAAAAAAAAAAATTGCTGAAAGCCAGGTGCCTGTGGCTCACGCCTGTAATCCTAGCTACTGAGGAGGCTGAGATCTGAGGATCACCCTTCAAAGCCAGCCCAGGCAGAAAAGTCAGTGATACTCTTATCTCCAATTAACCACTAGAAAACCCAAAGTGGCGCTGTAGCTCAAGTGGTAGAGCGCTCGCCTTGAGCTGAAGAGCTGAAGGACAGTGCCTAGGCCCAGAGTTCAAGCCCCATGAACAAAAAAAAAAAAAATTGCTAAAGATAAACACATTTGTGCAAATCATTGAACAAGAACACTATGCCCTCTGTGTTAAGGGACCACACAGGTGCTGGAAGTGACCCCCATCTGGGAAGGCATCTTTCTTGCCCCACTTACCTCTCAGGGCGGAATTCCTCAGGCTCTGGCCAGTACTTGGCGTCCCGTTGAAGAGCGTAAGTTGGTACCATCACCACGGTGTTTTTGGGAATAACCACTCCGCTGATTTCCACATCTGCCTTACAGGCCCTCTCAAGTCGGCCAGCAATGGGGTACAGCCTGAGAACCTCGTTCACCACCATGTCCACATACTCCATCTCCATCACGGCATCATAGGTGACAGGTGCCTGGCAAGCAAGGAACAGATGTTCATTAGTTCATTATTTGGGATACAGTCTGAACTCAATGAAATTCTGCCAATGCTCTTAGGACTCCAATGCTCTTACCAACTCCTGTTGGTGAACCTTAACGTTCACAAGGTGGTTGTTTGTTTGTTTTT
>NW_012267749.1:20890-21291 GCF_000151885.1 Dipodomys ordii | reverse complement strand
GGGAATGTGACCAATAGCTGAAGACAATGACCCTCCAGTCAAATACACCAAAGTCAGTGTTACAGCTCACCAGAGAGAGAACAGAGGTATGGTCTATAGAAAAGAGAATTCCTGTTCTATTAAGTTAAATCGACTGTGTGGCCACTTTTGCAATTATATAATAAATATGGATCCATTATAATAGTTATATTCTAGATATACACAATCACATTTCATATGCAACTCTATAACTAATCAAGGAAAAAAATGATATGGTTTTAAAAGTAAAAAGGAGGGACATACCAGGACACATACTTTCAGTAATAGTAAAAGTTCTAAAGAGGATACAAATGCACAGACTCAGCCTCAGCTAGACCAGTCCACAGTTGTTCCTTTAGAGCTTGATTGTGGGCCATGCGCTC
>NW_012267749.1:7629-19470 GCF_000151885.1 Dipodomys ordii | reverse complement strand
AAAAAAAGAAATGCAAATCAAAACAACACTGAGATATCACCTCACTCCAGTTAGAATGGCTATAATCAAGAACTCTAATAACAACAGATGCTGGAGGGGGATGTGGACAGAAGGGAACCCTACTGCATTGTGGGTGGGTGGGTGTAAACTTGTTCAAGAACTTTGGAAAGTAGTATGGAGGTTCTTCAAAAGACTCCACATAGAGTTCCCCTTTGACCCAGCAATCCCACTTTTGGGCATTTACCCAAATGTTCACAAACAAGACCACACTAAAGCTACCAGCACAACTATGTCCATTGCAGCATTATTTACCACAGCTAAGATATGGAACCAACCCAGATGCCGCTCAGTAGATGAATGGATCAAGAAAATGTGGAATATATACACAAAGGAGACTGGATCTTGAGTCATCCTGTCCATCCTGGCTTTGGCACAGCACATCTAGCACCTATCAGCACCTGAATATTTAGTTCATATGTGCTTATACTTCTGTGCCACTGAGATTTTTGCCTTATTTGGGTAGGAGGTTTAAGGGGGGGAAGTAGTCCTGGTGCTAAACTGTGTGCATGGACACTGGGCCTGCGCATCTTTCACTCACTTGAGACACAGTTGTGGTTAATTGGAGATAAGAGTCTCCTTTACTTTTTGGGCCTGCCTGACCTTGAACCATGATCCTCACACTTCAACTTCCTAAGTAGCTAGTATTACAGGTTCAAGCCAACAGTGCCTAACTTGGCCATGTTATTTTAATGACAAATCAGGGATTCAATTGGAAATATTCGCATTTAAAAAGATCTTATATGTCTTTGAGTAGCACCGAATACCTTTATTTCCCTCACCCCCTTTCATTTTTCCCTCCAAATTCTTCCCAAACACAACCTTGTACAGAATTCCTCACCAGAAGTGATAAGGAGACATTCTTGTAATGCCTCATCAGTTCCCGCCCTCCCCAGGTGCCTTGCCCTCACCTTATTGGGTAAAGTCCTGTCAACTTCCTCTTGCAGCTTCTTTTGGACATCAGGGTGAAGGGCCAATAGATACATAGTAAAAGAAAGAGTAAGGCTGGTGGTCTCATAGCCAGCAAAAATAAAGATAATTGATTGGGCTGCTAGCTCCAGGTCAGAGAGACCTAAAGGAAAAGAAACATACATTTTATTTTATTTTTTTATTTTATTTTTTTAATTAATTTTTTTTTTTTGGTCGTGGGGCCTGAATTCTGGGCCTGGGCGCTGCCCCTCAGCGCTTCAGCTCAAGGCTAGCATGCTACCACTTGAACCACAGCGCCACTTCCGGCTTTTTTCTTATGTGGTGCTGAGGAATCGAACACAGGGCCTCAGGCATGCAAGGCAAGTGCTCTACCACTGAGCCACCTTCCCAGCCCCACATTTTTTGTCAATGAAGTCAGTACACAATGCCACAATCATGGTTTATAAGACCACTAATACCTAAGGATAAGACATAGAAAAGCAAGGTAATGTCACCTAGACACCACATGTGACAAGAGCTAAAGAGACTAACTAAGTTCAATCCAGTTTCCCAAAGGGCTGCACTACCATTGCCCATTTTGTCTGTGTTCTCCATTTGTGCCACTTAGAGCTGGGTTATTTAAGAGACCATATTCTATCTAACAGGTGCCACCAGAGCAGTGTGACCCCATCTGTCTGATTGGGGGACATTGCATACACATATGGAAACAGCAAGACAAAACTCCTTTGTACAAGTAGTATGTCTTAATAACAATAGAAAGAAAAGAACATGGAGGAATCTTTTTCATTGAAACGTATTCGAAGGATCTAAGGGAACCATAGGATCTAAGGGTGGAGAAATCAATAGGTTGCCAGGTTCAAGTGGCACATTCCTCTAATCCTTGCTACTCAGAAGGTTAAGAGTTGAGGATTGAAGTTTAAACCCAACCTAGATTCTCATCTCTAATTAACCACCAAAATGCCAGAAGTGGAAGTATGATTCAAGTGGTTGAATGTCAGTCTTGAGCAAAAAATCTAAAGGATTGTGCCCAGGCCCTGAGTTCAAGCCACAGGAGTGGACAAAAATAGAAATCACTATAATAGGAAGTTAAGAGGTTATTCATATGTAGGTACAAGAGTATATGGGAAACCTTTCTGCATTTACCTCATTTGTCTATGAAGCTACAATTTCTCTAAAATACCAGCTACTTAAAAATATGGAGACCACATGAGACCACATGAAAGGGTTTTCAGTGAACAAACATGAGAGAAGTTGAATATCAAAATAAATGATGATACGAAGAGAGTAATTTGTGTGTGCCCGCGTGTGTGTGTGTGTGTGTGTGTGTGTGTGTGTGTGATATTTGGGGACTTAACTCAGAGCCTGAGCTCTGTCCCCTGAGCCTTTTAGCACAAGGCACTCAACCACTTGAGTCACAATTCCACTGGTGGCCTTTTGGTGGTTTATTGGAGATCAGTGTATCGTGAAGTTGGCTACCTGGACTAGCTTTGAACCATGATTACCAGATCTTCCCTTCTTGAGTAGCTAGGATGACAGGCATGAGCCACTGGAGTCTGGCTGTAAATGTACTAATATGTAAGGTCATGGTACTGAGCATGAGATTCCCTTTGGCTGCCATATAAAAGAGCAGAGTGGGGGCCTTTGTGAAATTCTGCAGAAATATACCTCTATGTGGAAAACTGACTTCAGATTTCCCTTGTGAATAGACCCAAAGGACTCCCTCTTACCTTTTTGGGACTCCATGTCTTTGGAATTCTGGGAGTTAATCATCAGCTGCAATAAATCCACTCGGTGCTGGAAAGAAGACAGATAGATTTCAAAGACAGAAGGTAATCCATGAAATGAGAAGTTAATCAGAAGAGCAGAGCTTAGCCTCCCTCTGTGAATATACCCCATGTAACTCCAAACATCTTTCTTTTTTCTTTTTTTTCTTTCTTTTTGTCAGTAATGGAGCTTGAACTCAGGGCTTGGGTGCTGTCCCTGAGCTTTTCTGTTCAAGGCTGCCACTCTACCACAGTATCACCTCCACTTTTCTGGTGGTTAATTGGAAATAAGTCTTACAGCCTTTCCTGTCCAGGCTGCTTTGAACTACGATCCTCAGATCTGACTCAGCCTCCTGATTTGCAAGGTACAGGCATGAGCTACCGATGCCTGGACACAAATCTTTCCAAGATTGCCTGAGTCACCAGTGAATGAGAATATCCATTTATATATTATGGAGTGACCAGGATCTTTTCCTAAAAGAAAGCCAGCTATCCTGATCAACAGATTTTGGTCTTTGCTCTCTCCAGCTCTGACATTCTCTGACTTCTGAGTGCAGACTCTTGGCCCAGGTAGGATCTGGCTTCTACTCCCATCACTTCTGTTTACTCACAAACAACAACAGGACTTCAGTCTTTTGTTCTGTGGACATACTTCCTAATGGGTAGTCCCACAGATTCAAGGATCTGGAAACACGTCACAATTCTGGAATGCTAGAAATTTTTCAGTGACACCTGGAGGAACCCAGTAATGTCTTTCTTCCCTACAGACATCCTTGTTCTGACATCTAAGTTGTATGAATCAGTATTCATACAGGCCTTCAGGGGCTGAAATTCAAATTAGACACACTACAATAGATGGCCTGAAATAGCCAATGTGAAGTTTGGAAATGAAATATCTGTGTGTGTGTGTGTGTGTGTGTGTGTGTGTGTGTGTGTGTGTGTGTGTGTGTGTGTGTGTGTGTGTGTGTGGTGTACTAGGACTTGAACTCAGAACCTAGTTTCTGTCCCTCTACTTGTTTGCTCAAGGCTGGCACTATAACATGTGAGCCACTTCTGGCTAATTGGAGAGAAGAGTCTCCTTGACTTCCTTGCCCAGGCTGGCTTCACACCATGATCCTCAAATTTGATCTCAGCCTCCTGAGTAGCAAGGATTACAGGCATGAGCCACTGATAGCTAGCATTTATAACTTAATTCTTTTTTCTGGTATATTTTATACCTTCATTCCCAACCACTACACTCTTCATTCTCCCTTCCAATCTGAAAATTATTTATCTCAATCTAGGGTTTTGCATATAACTTTAGAAAACAGAAAGTTACATAAAACATACTTCTAGAGCCAAATAACTTTTGAACCATGAACAGCCTTAAGTAACCATCAGCAGTTTTTACCTTTGCTTTGTCCTTGAGGCGACTTTCTTTCATCCTTTCTACAGAAGTTCTTAGGAAATTTATAACATCCTTTGGAAACATGCTGATATTTAATGCCTCATAAACAGGTGTAAGGAATGGAAAGAGTGCTAAAGGAGAAAGCAAGAAGAAATAAATACATGGTGAAAATACAAATGTGCTGTCTACACCATGGAATATTATTCAGCCATAAAAAGAAATAAGGTAGTAATACATGCTTCAAGATGATGAAACTTGAAAGCATGATACAGAAGCCAGACACATTTATAGAAAGTGTCCATAAGAGACAGTGAGAAAATAGTTAAGTGATCATCTAGGCCTGAGAGAAGTAAAAAACAGATAAAAGGTACAGAGTTTCTTCCTTCTTTCCTTTCTTCCTTCCTTTTCTCTTTCTCTCTCTCTCTTTCTTTAGTCAATAGTAGTCTAAATACTCTCTTCAATCTTGTGGGGGTTTTCTGTCTCAAAGCAGGTACCCTACCACTTTTGTCATAGCTCCAAATTGGAAATTAGAGATTCAGATTTTCCTGCCCTGGACAGGCTTCAAACCACGATTCTCAGATCTCAGACTCCAAAATAGCTAGGATTATAGGTGTCAGCAACTAGCAGACAACAGCTACAGGGTTTCTTTTATGCCAGTCCTGGGGTTTGAATTCTGGGCCTTGGCACTGTCCCAGAGCTTCCTTTGCTCAAGGCTAGCACTCTACCACTTGAGCCACAGCACTACTTTCAGCTTTTTCTATTTATGTGGTAATGAAGAATTGAACCCAGGGCTTCATGCATACTAGCAACCACTGAGCCATATTCCTAGCCCAGTACAGGGCATCTGATGACAAAATGTTCTACAATTAACAGGGGTAATGTCTACACATATCTTTAAATGTAGTGAAAAAATCATTGAGTTATACAAGTTTGTGAGATACTTATGTGTATAAATGAACTATATCTCAATGAACTATTTTTTCACAAGGAAGGGAGAAAGACAGAGAAAGAGAGAGACAGAGAGGGAGAGAGAGATCCACGAACCTACTGAGAACAACACTGGATCAAACAAACTAAATTTTAGGAGCCTCTTGACTTTTTCCACAAATACGTCCTGTGGGTTGTTGAGGGAATCGATGTTCACCCCAAATGATGTCCCTGTAATCACGTCTAAGCTGTAGGCTCCGAAGATGCTGAAGAAGAGAAAGACACCGGACAATTAAAACTTGTATTTCTTTTCCCCCCTCTTTCATTTTTGCTACACAGGCAGCAAAAAGTAGGGGTGAATTCCTGTAAGACAAGAGAATTGGAAGCTGTTCTCTGTCAGAACTGCTTGAGAGGTCATCCCAAGGATCCAGAACTCCACCCCCAAAGTCTTTACCAAGGGCCACAACCCTGGTGCGAGGGTTTACAAGGAAAACTGGGTGGGTCAGACTTACCTGGGAGCTCAACGAACTCAGTCTCAGAAAACAGAGATACCTCCACCCCCACCAGACAAATACAGCAGTACAAATGCTATGTGGACAATAATAGCTTATAGTATATAGTGATGGATTGTAATAGGTAATAGACTGGGGCTTGGCAAGCCAAGAATGGAGTGATAGTAATCCTCTCTCTCTCTCTCTCTCTCTCTCTCTCTCTTTCTCTCTCTCTCTCTCCCTCTCTCTCTCACCCTCCCTCCCTCCCTCTCTCTTTCTCTCTCTTTATGTCTGTTTTTGTAGGTCCTGGGGCTTGAACACTGAGCCTGGGCTATCTCTGAGCTTCTTTTACTCAAGCCTAGCACTCTACCCCTTGAGCCACAGCTCCATTTCCATCTTTCCTGAGGGTAGTTTATTGGAGATAGAGTTTCACAGACTTTTCTGCCTGGGCTGGCATTAAACCACAACCTTCAGATCTCAGTCACCTAAGCAGCTAGGATTACAGGTGTGGGCTACCAGTGTCCAGCAAGTACTCACTCTTTCAATGCTACAGGTTTGCCTTTCTCTGCTTGTGGTCTCAGGTTTTTCACCAACCCATCAGAAAACTCACGAATGATGGGGAACATCTAGGCACAAAACAAGAGCAGTTAAAAGAGAAGACTTACATCCCAGCGGCCATGACAGCCCCTCTCCCCAAAAAAAAGATGAAAAATACATCACATTTATGAGAAACCATGGAATTCTAGGCCATAAAGACAACACACCATTTTTTGGTCTGACTGTCTGGCTGTCTGCCTGTCCCCTGATTCATTCTGTAATTTTCCAGCACCACGTTCTCAGGTTTGATTACCTCCTTCAGTTTCCCACTGGTGAAGGTGGGGGAAAGCAATGTTCTTATTCTCTTCCAGTCCTCACCCTCAGAGATGGAGACAGCATTTTTCATAAATCCCGTTGGTCCAAAAGCCTAGACTCCAAAGAAAAACAGATTTTTGCTATTTTTCTATTGAAGATCTTGCACAGCTGTATAAAATTGGTGAATTGTCAGCATTTAAAGAACTTTTTGTGGGCTGGGAAGGTGGCTCAGTGGTAGAGGGCTTGCTTTGCATACCGGAGGCCCTGGGTTCGATTCCTCAGCACCACATAAGCAAAAAGAAAAAAAGCCAGAAGTGGCACTGTGGCTCAGGTGGTAGAGCGCTAGCCTTGAGCTGAAGAGCTGAGAGACAGCACCCAGGCCCAGAGTTCAGGCCCCATGACCGGACCAAAAAAAAAAAAAGAACTTTTTGCTGTCTAAGTGAGCAGTGTGCCCTCTCTAAGAAACTCAACAGATATTCAGCCCAAATGCTTAGTTCCTTTTGAGGCACCCAGCTACCTCATGTGATTTCAGGATTTCATATTTTAGACACTTCTCTATTGACACTTATCTATTGTCTTCCTTATACTTATCTTCTAAACAGAAAGGGTTCAATCCAACATTTTGATTTCAATGTTCTTCCCCACTCCCTCATTTCCCCAGAGTTTATACTTCTTTCATAATAAAAAGGGATAAATGTCTATTTTGTTGGTAAATAAATATTACAATGTGTTTTTTAATGGATGCCTACCCGGCGGTTTGTGAAGGTAGAGTAGCATTCTTTCACCAGCACTGTTTTGATCATATCTGGATCTGTAATCGCCAGCAAGGGCTGCCGACCATCGTACAACCTGTGTGTGTACCAAACACAGCTGTGTGAAAAACCTAACCTGCCAGGCTCTGCACCTTGAGCCAGAACAAAGAAATCCAGACCGTGATCATACTCCAAGCTCCTCAATATATGCCAATAATAGATCCTTGTTCAAGCTAGGGATTTTGAAAACAGATGCCACAGGGGTCCACAGAATGAAGGCTAATGTACTGAGGTACAGAGGAGACACCTAAAGACAAAACAGATCTTCCAAGGGCTCATGATCATTGGGACATTTGGCAGTGCATACATGAGTTTTATCCATGCCAGTCACCATGGCTTTTAATATGTTAAAAACATTAAACATATCTGGCACCGGTGGCTTACTCCTGTAATACTGGTTACTCAGGAGGCTGAGATCTGTGGATCATGGTTTGAAGCCAATCTGAGAAGAACTCTACCAGACTCTTATCTCCAAATAACTACCAAAAAGCCAGAAGTGCAGCTGTGGCTCAAGTGGACAAGTGCTAGCTTTGAGCGGAAAAAGTTCAGGGACAGTGACCAGGCCCTAATTCAAGCTCCAGGACTGTCACAACATGTACATACACAAATAGTGACAGGTGAGATCTTCATAAGGAAAAGCCTCCACAGAATTCATAATTCATCAGTGAGGCTCAATACACCCTGGGCTGATAGAGTCCCAACAGAATGGATTATCTCATCTTCACCAATCTACCCCAAGGAAGTTTCCAGAATACTTACCCCCAAAGTTTTCCATATTTTTTATAACATTCTACATCATAAACTACAATGCCCTGGGAAGAGAAATAAAGGTAAATGTTACAAGTTTAAGACCTCATCCAAATACATTCCCCTTGATCACGTTCTAGAACAAGTTTGTATATCCAGTATGTCACTTTGAAGTGGCTTTCATCCAAGCATTCCCGGGGAGGAGGGAGAGCCTGGGCTGGCTTCAAACTGCAATTCCCAGGTCATTGGCTGTCTAGGAACTAAGATGATATATTTAAGCACAGTACCCAGCAGACATGTCCAATCTTTTATCTTTTATCTCCTCATGCAACTTGTTTTTTGTTTACCAAACGAAGTTCCTGGAGGTGGGATGTTCAAGTCACCTCTTCTGGCATAGGAAATTAATGTAAGACTCTGGCAGAAGTCAGAGTGCAAGTGAAGGCAAAGTGAATTTGCTCAATATGAAAACATAAGAGTGATGCCATCTCTACCCATAGGGCACCATAATTAGAACACTTCCTCTGAGGTTTGATTCTGAAGGTAGCAAAAAAAAAAGGAAAAGGAAAAAGAAAACTTCTGATGAGGTACTCAATTGTGGTATTTTAACTGTGCAAATAAAAGTCCCTAGAGCTGAGAATGACTCTTCCTGGAATTAGCTCTGGTAGGGAAAAATCCTTGGTGCTCACCAAGTCTAACTTTCAAGTTCTCAACATGAGTGCCAAGATGCTGAAAATCTGCGTGGATCCACTGATGCCCCTTGGATGCTCTGAAGAGCTCAACACAGAGCCCTGCAGTACACCTGGCCATACTTTAGGGGGAGCGCGCACACAGCTTCTGAAAGTCAGCATTTCCTCTCCACCAACAACACTTTCTATAGATGGAAGGAAGCCAGTCTTTGCAACCAGAAAAGCAAAATGTAGAGCTCAAACAACACTCACCTTACGATAACCAAGAATAGTTCCAACAAAGGGCAGAGGTTTCGGGCCAGGAATTCCCAACTTTTTAAAAACTCTATGTGGATAGGTCCCATATCTATAAATATTAGAAGAAATCCAGGTCACACACACACAAACACACAAACACACACACACACACACACACACACACACACACACCCTGTACACATATGGAAAGTTGCCAGTTACTAACTCAAGAAGTAGGGCAGTCAAACTGGGATAGTAACACGTCGGAAATAATAAAAACCAGAAACTCAAACAGCAATGATTACCCATGTTCTACAGTTCCTTTCTTACGGCCTCTGAGAGAACCCCAAAAGTCACAAAAATGAGCTAAAGGTAGCTGGAGTCTTTAGGCTCTTCAACCTTCAGTGGATAGTTGATAGAAGTCAATAACCTAGTTTTGGAATATTACTGTGTAAATAATGTCATTTGCAGGAAAATAGAACTGGAAAACATCTTATTGATGTGAGATATGTCATGTTCCAAAAGCCAAACATTACATGCTATCGCTCATCTCTGAAATGATCATTATGATGATGAAGGTGATGATGATGGTAGTGATGAGGAGGAGGAGGAGGAAAATGAAGATGACAGCAATAAGAACAGGATATAATTAAAAGGAGGAATGTCTGGGGGGATGGGTTGAATGGGGAGAGAGGGAAAGAAAGGATACCAAAGACTGATGAGTATTAAAAGATGGTACATGTGTTACACATGCTAGATTTTGTGTATGTGTATGTATAAAGATAACACAATGGGTGCAGTAAACACTGTTTGAAAAGATGGAAGGAGGAGAGAAGGGAGGATAGAATAGAGGAAGTGAATGTGTTCAAAGTTTATTGCACCCATGTATGAAATTATCATAATAAAAACGCCTGTATTACCAATGTATGTTCATTCAGAAATAAAAGTAAATTTAAACAATCGATGAATTAAAACAATGTGCTGATGAGGTAAGTTTTGTATGTGTGTGTGTGTGTGTTGAGAGAGTGAGACAGAGAGAGAGAGAGAGAGACAGAGAGAGAGAGTGAGAGAGAGAAACGGGAGCCTCATGGTACATGTCTGTAATCCTAGCTATAAGGAGGCTGAGATCTGAGGATTGTGGTTTGAAGGTAACCTGGGCAGGAAAGTCTGTAACACACATTTCTCTGTGTGTGTGTGTGTGTGTGTGTGTGTGTGTGTGTATGAGTGAGTGTATGGTTGTGGGGCCTGAACTCAGGGGTAGGTCTTGAACTAAGAGACTGGGTACTGTCCCTGAGCTCTTTCTGCTCAAGGCTGATGCTTTGAGCCACAGTACCTCTTCCAGTTTTATAGTCGTTAATTGGAGGTAAGGCTCACAACCCTTCCTGTCCAGGCTGGCTTTGAACCATGATCCTCGGATCTCAGCCTCTGGAGTAGCTAGGATTTCAAGCGTGAGCCACCAGCACCTGGCTGTGAGACTCTACTCTCCAATTAGCCACCAAAAATATCCAGAAGTGGACCTGTGGCTCAAGTGGTAGAGTGAGAACCTTAAGTAAAAAAAAGTCCTGGGACAATGCATAGGACATGTGGTAAAGCCCAAGTCCAGCACCAAAACAAACAATAGAGACCTTCCACCCCAAGTATCTTGAGGTCGCTGCAAGGGTGATCAGTTCATATTCTGCTTCTGCTGAATTTGAGTCTTTAATTCAGACCCAAAAATCAACTCAGAGATCATTTCCAAGCAATGGCACTAGCACACAGAGAGAGAGAGAGACAGAGACAGAGAGACAGAGACAGAGAGACAGAGACAGATTGAAGAGTTCCATGAAAGAGAAATATTTCTTAACTCTCTCCTGGGATCTCTACAGGATAATCCCGTAAGGTGTTAAATCTGACTCTTGAGCAATTGTCCCATTTGTTTTTCTTTTAGATATTCCCAATCAACAGACCATAATAATCCTCACCCTGAATCCTAGGTTATGGGGTGGTAGGAGAAGCAGAGTTCAGACAATTAATTACTCACAGATAAAGGAGCACCAAGCTGGTAGCCAGGAGGATCCAGGTTTCTATGGAAAAGTTTGGGATCAAGTCCATGGTCACTCTCATCCAGTAATTCTCTCCTCTGACTTTTCCTTTCAGCCCTGGGTTGTGCTGGCTGCAGAGCTGAGGCTGCTGCCATTTATGGCTGGGATAGAAGGTGGGGCTGATGGCAGAGCCAATAGAAATATTACCTGTGCCCACACACCCCACTGGCATGTGAGTTAGATAATCGTCTTCTCCCAGTTTTGTCAGTGGACAAGGAATCATGGATGTGTAAACTTTGAACTTTGAATTCACATTTTATAAATGTACCAGTAAGTAAATGCAACCATTGTTATCATTAGGGCCAAAAGTTACAAATTGCCTGGCAGAAAGTCAAGTGCAGGCACTCGGTCCTCTAAGCTCTTATATCCAAGGTGGCTCTTATTCCAACATACTTAAAACTGCACCCAAATAAATGATATCCACAGGTGTTTAAGAATCAGTTCTGCTTACAAAGTTTGTTCTTTGAAGAATGGGTAAGTTTTCCGTAGGTAGAAAGCAAGCCCCCAGGAGCTATGGTTGGAGGCATGGTTCATATGGTAGAGTGCCAGCCAATGAGCAAAAGCATCAGATACTAAATTCAAGTCCTGGTCCCAAAAAAAAAAAACAAAATGGAATAGGCTAGAAAGAGCAATTATTCTAGCTCCCACCCCTCGCCACCCCCCAGGTTCTTGATGGGAGAGATGTCACAACTAGTTGTGTAAGAATAATACTGGCTCATTACTTAATTACCTATACTATGTCTTGAGCAATAAAGGATCAGGTGACAGATAAGGCCTCAAAGTTCCTAAAACACAAAAGAAATAGAAAACTTTTCATCTGGGCTTAGATACTTCCTTGATAGATGCTACTTGCAGGAATAGTAGGATTTAG
>NW_012267749.1:0-7579 GCF_000151885.1 Dipodomys ordii | reverse complement strand
CCAGCAAGGGCTGCCGACCATCGTACAACCTGTGTGTGTACCAAACACAGCTGTGTGAAAAACCTAACCTGCCAGGCTCTGCACCTTGAGCCAGAACAAAGAAATCCAGACCGTGATCATACTCCAAGCTCCTCAACATATGCCAATAATAGATCCTTGTTCAAGCTAGGGATTTTGAACACAGATGGCACAGGGGTCCACAGAATGAAGGCTAATGTACTGAGGTACAGAGGAGACACCTAAAGACAAAACAGATCTTCCAAGAGCTCATGATCATTGGGACATTTGGATAAGTTCAGCCAGTGCATACATGACTTTTATCCATGCCAGTCACCACGGCTTTTAGTATGTTAAAAATATTAAACATATCTGACACTGGTGTCTCACATCTGTAATACTGGTTACTCAGGAGGCTGAGATCTGAGGATCATGGTTTGAAGCCAATCTGAGAAGGAAACTATGAGACTTTTATCTCCAAATAACTACCAAAAAAGCCAGAAGTGCAGCTGTGGCTCAAGTGGACAAGTGCTAGCTTTGAGCAGAATAAGGCTCAGGGACAGTGACCAGGCCCTGAATTCAAGCTCCAGGACTGTCACAACATGTACATACACAAATTTTGGTGACAGGTGAGCTCTTCATAAGGAAAAGCCTCCACAGAATTCATAATTCATCAGTGAGGCTCAAGACACTCTGGGCTGATAGAGTCCCAACAGAATGGATTATCTCATCTTCACCAATCTACCCCATGGAAGTTTCCAGAATACTTACCCCCAAAGTTTTCCATATTTTTTCATAACATTCTACATCAAAAGCTACAATGCCCTGAGAAGAGAAATAAAGATAAATGTTACATGTGTAAGACCTCGTCCAAATACATTCCCCTTGATCACGTTCTAGAACAAGTTTGTATATGCAGTATGTCACTTTGAAGTGGCTTTCATCCAAGCATTCCCGGGGAGGAGGGAGAGCCTGGGCTGGCTTCAAACTGCAATTCCCAGGTCATTGGCTGTCTAGGAACTAAGATGATATATTTAAGCACAGTACCCAGCAGACATGTCCAATCTTTTATCTTTTATCTCCTCATGCAACTTGTTTTTTGTTTACCAAACGAAGTTCCTGGAGGTGGGATGTTCAAGTCACCTCTTCTGGCATAGGAAATTAATGTAAGACTCTGGCAGAAGTCAGAGTGCAAGTGAAGGCAAAGTGAATTTGCTCAATATGAAAACATAAGAGTGATGCCATCTCTACCCATAGGGCACCATAATTAGAACACTTCCTCTGAGGTTTGATTCTGAAGGTAGCAAAAAAAAAAGGAAAAGGAAAAAGAAAACTTCTGATGAGGTACTCAATTGTGGTATTTTAACTGTGCAAATAAAAGTCCCTAGAGCTGAGAATGACTCTTCCTGGAATTAGCTCTGGTAGGGAAAAATCCTTGGTGCTCACCAAGTCTAACTTTCAAGTTCTCAACATGAGTGCCAAGATGCTGAAAATCTGCGTGGATCCACTGATGCCCCTTGGATGCTCTGAAGAGCTCAACACAGAGCCCTGCAGTACACCTGGCCATACTTTAGGGGGAGCGCGCACACAGCTTCTGAAAGTCAGCATTTCCTCTCCACCAACAACACTTTCTATAGATGGAAGGAAGCCAGTCTTTGCAACCAGAAAAGCAAAATGTAGAGCTCAAACAACACTCACCTTACGATAACCAAGAATAGTTCCAACAAAGGGCAGAGGTTTCGGGCCAGGAATTCCCAACTTTTTAAAAACTCTATGTGGATAGGTCCCATATCTATAAATATTAGAAGAAATCCAGGTCACACACACACAAACACACAAACACACACACACACACACACACACACACACACACACCCTGTACACATATGGAAAGTTGCCAGTTACTAACTCAAGAAGTAGGGCAGTCAAACTGGGATAGTAACACGTCGGAAATAATAAAAACCAGAAACTCAAACAGCAATGATTACCCATGTTCTACAGTTCCTTTCTTACGGCCTCTGAGAGAACCCCAAAAGTCACAAAAATGAGCTAAAGGTAGCTGGAGTCTTTAGGCTCTTCAACCTTCAGTGGATAGTTGATAGAAGTCAATAACCTAGTTTTGGAATATTACTGTGTAAATAATGTCATTTGCAGGAAAATAGAACTGGAAAACATCTTATTGATGTGAGATATGTCATGTTCCAAAAGCCAAACATTACATGCTATCGCTCATCTCTGAAATGATCATTATGATGATGAAGGTGATGATGATGGTAGTGATGAGGAGGAGGAGGAGGAAAATGAAGATGACAGCAATAAGAACAGGATATAATTAAAAGGAGGAATGTCTGGGGGGATGGGTTGAATGGGGAGAGAGGGAAAGAAAGGATACCAAAGACTGATGAGTATTAAAAGATGGTACATGTGTTACACATGCTAGATTTTGTGTATGTGTATGTATAAAGATAACACAATGGGTGCAGTAAACACTGTTTGAAAAGATGGAAGGAGGAGAGAAGGGAGGATAGAATAGAGGAAGTGAATGTGTTCAAAGTTTATTGCACCCATGTATGAAATTATCATAATAAAAACGCCTGTATTACCAATGTATGTTCATTCAGAAATAAAAGTAAATTTAAACAATCGATGAATTAAAACAATGTGCTGATGAGGTAAGTTTTGTATGTGTGTGTGTGTGTGTTGAGAGAGTGAGACAGAGAGAGAGAGAGAGAGACAGAGAGAGAGAGTGAGAGAGAGAAACGGGAGCCTCATGGTACATGTCTGTAATCCTAGCTATAAGGAGGCTGAGATCTGAGGATTGTGGTTTGAAGGTAACCTGGGCAGGAAAGTCTGTAACACACATTTCTCTGTGTGTGTGTGTGTGTGTGTGTGTGTGTGTGTGTATGAGTGAGTGTATGGTTGTGGGGCCTGAACTCAGGGGTAGGTCTTGAACTAAGAGACTGGGTACTGTCCCTGAGCTCTTTCTGCTCAAGGCTGATGCTTTGAGCCACAGTACCTCTTCCAGTTTTATAGTCGTTAATTGGAGGTAAGGCTCACAACCCTTCCTGTCCAGGCTGGCTTTGAACCATGATCCTCGGATCTCAGCCTCTGGAGTAGCTAGGATTTCAAGCGTGAGCCACCAGCACCTGGCTGTGAGACTCTACTCTCCAATTAGCCACCAAAAATATCCAGAAGTGGACCTGTGGCTCAAGTGGTAGAGTGAGAACCTTAAGTAAAAAAAAGTCCTGGGACAATGCATAGGACATGTGGTAAAGCCCAAGTCCAGCACCAAAACAAACAATAGAGACCTTCCACCCCAAGTATCTTGAGGTCGCTGCAAGGGTGATCAGTTCATATTCTGCTTCTGCTGAATTTGAGTCTTTAATTCAGACCCAAAAATCAACTCAGAGATCATTTCCAAGCAATGGCACTAGCACACAGAGAGAGAGAGAGACAGAGACAGAGAGACAGAGACAGAGAGACAGAGACAGATTGAAGAGTTCCATGAAAGAGAAATATTTCTTAACTCTCTCCTGGGATCTCTACAGGATAATCCCGTAAGGTGTTAAATCTGACTCTTGAGCAATTGTCCCATTTGTTTTTCTTTTAGATATTCCCAATCAACAGACCATAATAATCCTCACCCTGAATCCTAGGTTATGGGGTGGTAGGAGAAGCAGAGTTCAGACAATTAATTACTCACAGATAAAGGAGCACCAAGCTGGTAGCCAGGAGGATCCAGGTTTCTATGGAAAAGTTTGGGATCAAGTCCATGGTCACTCTCATCCAGTAATTCTCTCCTCTGACTTTTCCTTTCAGCCCTGGGTTGTGCTGGCTGCAGAGCTGAGGCTGCTGCCATTTATGGCTGGGATAGAAGGTGGGGCTGATGGCAGAGCCAATAGAAATATTACCTGTGCCCACACACCCCACTGGCATGTGAGTTAGATAATCGTCTTCTCCCAGTTTTGTCAGTGGACAAGGAATCATGGATGTGTAAACTTTGAACTTTGAATTCACATTTTATAAATGTACCAGTAAGTAAATGCAACCATTGTTATCATTAGGGCCAAAAGTTACAAATTGCCTGGCAGAAAGTCAAGTGCAGGCACTCGGTCCTCTAAGCTCTTATATCCAAGGTGGCTCTTATTCCAACATACTTAAAACTGCACCCAAATAAATGATATCCACAGGTGTTTAAGAATCAGTTCTGCTTACAAAGTTTGTTCTTTGAAGAATGGGTAAGTTTTCCGTAGGTAGAAAGCAAGCCCCCAGGAGCTATGGTTGGAGGCATGGTTCATATGGTAGAGTGCCAGCCAATGAGCAAAAGCATCAGATACTAAATTCAAGTCCTGGTCCCAAAAAAAAAAAACAAAATGGAATAGGCTAGAAAGAGCAATTATTCTAGCTCCCACCCCTCGCCACCCCCCAGGTTCTTGATGGGAGAGATGTCACAACTAGTTGTGTAAGAATAATACTGGCTCATTACTTAATTACCTATACTATGTCTTGAGCAATAAAGGATCAGGTGACAGATAAGGCCTCAAAGTTCCTAAAACACAAAAGAAATAGAAAACTTTTCATCTGGGCTTAGATACTTCCTTGATAGATGCTACTTGCAGGAATAGTAGGATTTAGGCCTGCAGCTGCACCTTGAGTTAAAATTCTGATTCCTCCATCAAAGGATCCTGCAGAAGTTCCAACACGTTTCCCACAATGAAGGGCAACATTTTCTCTCAGCAGGAAGAATAGAGAGAATCTAAATCATACGAATAGAAAGGGTACTGGCATGTAAGACCTTCACCTCCACTTTCTCCATCAGAGCAGTAGACAAGGAAATACATTATATTGGATACTACCATACTTCAAACAGTAGAATACTACATTATTGGTTGCTATTGATGGCTTAATGAACTCACCCAAACCCCATGCTTTTCCTATATACAACATTATTTTTTGTCAGATGTGGGGCTTAAACTGAGGGCCTGCGCACTGTTACTAAGCTCTTTTGCTCAAAGCTACCACTCTACCACTTTGAACCACATCTGGTTTTCTGGTGGTTAAATGGAGATAAGCGTATCATGGACTTTCCTGCCTGGGCTGGCTTTGAACCATGATCCTCAGGTCTCAGCCCTCTAAGAATGATCCACCAGTTTCCAGTATAACTTTTTGTAGGCTACAGAATCTCTGAGGAACTAAAATTACATCATCTTCTTCCAAAACACATATTTGGCTGCTGATGAAAGCTAAAATGACATTTTTGCCATTCTAGTCATCTCTACACCATGGTCAAACTAGTTCAGATTTTAAACCAACAAAGATGGGCTTGGTATTCCTTAAGACTAAAATAGGAAGTTAAACTAACTTAACAGGCTCATATCAAGCATTGAAGTAGAAAAAGCAATAAGAGACCTCCCATCTAAGAAAAGCCTAGGACCAGATGGATTTACAGCAGAATTCTACAATGCCTTCAAAGCAGAACTCACACCAATACTCCTCCAACTCTTCCATGAAATTGAAAGACAAAGTTCACTACCAAACTCTTTCTATGAAGCCATCATAACTCTCATCCCAAAACCAAGCGGGGATTCATCAAAGAAAGAGAACTATAGACCCATTTCTCTGATGAACATTGATGCAAAACTTCTCAACAAAATTTTGGCCAATCAACTTCAACAATTCATCCAAAAAATTATATACCACGATCAAACAGGATTCATTTCAGGGATGCAAAGCTGGTTCAATCTACGCAAATCAATTAATAAAATTCATTACATCAACAAGAGCAAGGATAAGAACCACATGGTTATCCCAATAGATGTGGAAAAGCATTTGACAAGATCCAACACCCCTTTATGATGAAGACTCTGGAAAAATTAGGAATCCATGGAACATTCCTCAATACAATAAAGGCTGTATATGACAAACCTACAGCCAGCATTATACTTAATGGTGAAAAACTAAAGCCATTTCCTCTAAACTCAGGAACAAGACAAGGATGTACACTCTCTCTTCAATTTAGTATTAGAATGCCTAGCTACAGCAGTAAGACAAGATGTAGACATAAAGGGGATCCAAATAGGGATAGATGAAGTAAAACTCTCCCTCTTTGCAGATGACACGATCTTGTAGTTAAAGAATCCCAAGAGGGCTGGGAAGGTGGCTCAGTGGTAGAGTGCTTCCCGTGCATGCGTAAGGCCCTGGGTTTGATTCCTCAGCACCACATAAGCAGAAAAAGCTGGAAGTGGTGCTATGTCTGACGTGGCAGAGCGCTAGCCTTGAGCTTTGAGTTGAGGGACAAAGTTCAGGCCCCACGACTGACAAAAAAAAAAAAAAAGAATCCCCTGGACTCCACTCCCAAATTACTCGAGCTAATTCGAAATTTTGGCAAAGTAGCAGGGAATAAAGTTAACAATCAAAAATCAATGGCTTTTCTGTATGCCAACAATAAGAAGAGTGCAGCTGAAATCAGGAAAGCAACTCCATTTGTAATAGCCCCACAAAAAAATTAATTACCTAGGAATTAACCAAAGAAGTGAAGGACCTCTATGATGAAAACTTTAAAAACTTGAAAAGGGAAATCAAAGCAGAACTTAGAAAGTGGAAAAACCTCCCATGCTCCTAGATTGGAAGAATCAACATAGTGAAAATGGCAATACTTCCCAAGGCTATCTACAAATTCAATGTGATACCTATCAATATTCCAACCTCATTCTTCAAAGAAATAGAAGAGGCAGTTCAAAAATTCATGTGGAACAATAAAAGACCCCGAATAGCAAAATTGATCCTTAACAAAAAGAACAGTGCTGGAGGAATATCAATACCAAATTTCAAACTCTACTGCAAAGCCATAGTAATCAAAACAGGTTGGTACTGGCACAAGAAAAGACCTCAGGACCAATGGAATAGAATTGAAAACCCAGACCTATAGCCACCTAATCTTCAATAAGGGAGCTAAAAAAAAAAGTAGAATGGAAGAAAGACAGCCTCTTCAGTAAATGGTGCTGGCAAAATTGGTTAATCACCTATAGAAAACTAAAGCTAGATTCTGATATATCACCCGCACCAGAATCAACTCCAAATGAATCAAAGACCTCTGAGTCAAAGCAGACACCCTGAAAACATTACAGGATGGAATAGGAGAAACCCTAGGTCTCCTTGGCAAAGGCCGAAATTTTCTTAATAGAGACCCAGAAACACAGCAAATCAAAGAAAGGTTGGACAAAGGGGAGTGCATGAAGCTGCAGAGCTTCTGCATGGCAAAGGACATAGCTAGCAAGATAATAGAAAGCCCACAGATAGGGAGAAGATCTTCACTAGCCGTACAACAGACAAGGTCTCATATCTAAAATATACTTGGAACTCAAAAAATTAAATCCCCCAACAACAAATACTCAAAGAAACAACTGCTCAATAAATCCCCAACTCCTCTTCAGAGAAACTTCTCTGAAGAGGAAATAAGAATGGCCAATAGACACATGAAGAAATGCTCAACCTCTCTAGCCATAAAAGTAATGCAAATCAAAATAACATTGAGATACCACCTCACCCCAGTTAGAATATCTATAATCAAGAACTCTAATAA
>NW_012267748.1:27031-28118 GCF_000151885.1 Dipodomys ordii | reverse complement strand
ATTATTTTTAATGAAAAGTTGATGAAACATGACTATAATCATCACATTCATGAAATGGAGGCATTGGGGAAGATACAAGAATCATTAGTAAAAGGTAGATTGGATTCCAGCACTGGTTGCCATCCTACTCTATACAAATATGAACTTACTACCTTCAGATTATGAATAGATGACTATTGTGCTCCCCGTTCTCTCCCCTCACCCCCTGCGGGGCTCAATCTCAGGTCTTGGGAATGGACTAGCTCCTTAGTGGCTCACAGGCTGGTTTGCTTACCTGGACCCATTTGCCTATTGGGCCTGCTAGTCCCCCAGGGCAGATCCCAGAACTGCCAAAAGATGAATCCTGAGGTGAGAAGCCAATCGTTGCAACTGTTTTTCTGTCCTGTGAAAGTCCTGTGTCTCAGCTAGGATGCAGTATGCTATATAGGCAACTCTATATTCATGGGAATCAGTTCCCATCCATGTCAGCACAGTTATAGCTGTCATCATATGTAATAAAATACAAAATGCATCCATGACTAAGACACACAATAAAAAGAATAACTACACTGAATGCATGATGCATTCTATATCTCTATGTAAAGAGAAATCCTATGTGTAAAGTAGGTGACCATATGATTTTTGCCAGTGCTGGGGCTTCAGTTCAGGCTCTGGGACTAGGCCTGACCTTGTAGTCTTCAAGGATGGTGAGCTTCACCTTCCCCCACAGTGCAACAAAGATACCCAGACCTGAGTTGGAATCTCAGAGGTGGCAGAAAAATGGTGAGAATTCTGAGACAGGGTGTGTTATTATTATTATTATTGCCAATCATGGGATTTGAACTCAGTTCATGGCAACTCTACCTCAGCTTCGATCACATTAAGCTGGCGGGCTCCCATGGGCCTGTAGTCAATCCTGAAATCCTAGGCTCTGAAGTTTGCTCGAACAAATGACAGAAAAATGACAGAAAAAATGTCGCAGGATGGATTTTTTATACTTTCTTCTTTTGCACGGTGACCATGTGGGTCTGAATTACACAGCTGCAAAGGGTACTTCACCTTGCATTGGAGAAGGCTAACGGGCTATCAGGGAAGAAATAGGCCCATG
>NW_012267748.1:24363-24651 GCF_000151885.1 Dipodomys ordii | reverse complement strand
GGGGAGGGAGATGTACAGAAAAAAAGTGGTGGGATGGCATTCATACATTTTCTTATTTTGCACCGTGGCCATCTGGGTCTGAGTGATCCTTCTCCAAATGATTCTTCACCTTGCATTGCTGAAGGCTTGCAGGCTAATGGGGAAACGATAATCCCGAACAATGATTAGCCAGGCACCAGTGGCTTTCACCAGTCCTCCTTGATACTTACAAGGCTGTGATAGGAGGATCAAAGTCACCCTAGGCAGCGAATTCCTTGAGACCACTGTCCAACCTCAATGCCAACAAAG
>NW_012267748.1:22943-23268 GCF_000151885.1 Dipodomys ordii | reverse complement strand
GATACATAGGTCCCATTGTTTCCCTTATTTGCAATATCTAGTATATGTCTGAGTCAAGCAGAAAAGTTCAGATAAGGTGATATTAGGGAAATGAATGGTAAGATATGTTCTCAAATTTTTTTTCTTTCTTGTGATTATTTCTAACACATTTATAAGATTTTTTCTTTGTTGCTTTGTACGTCCCCCACAGTATAACCCCTGCTTTGACAGCATTGATGTAGGTATAATTAGTGGAGGGGAAGGGGAAAAACAAATAGTTTAAATAGGGATACAGGTGGACCCATTGCAACAATGAGATGTACAAGTCGTTATTTCAAAAACGAAC
>NW_012267748.1:16038-16413 GCF_000151885.1 Dipodomys ordii | reverse complement strand
AGGACTAAAGGAGGTACTGCTTTGTCTTGGAGGACTTGATTAATTCCAATTATAATTAATTCCAATTATATTTGGCCCATGCCAATCCCAAAGGCCACATGCAATGCCTCTCCTTTTTGTTGTTGGCTGTGAGCGCTGTTCCTGAGCTCTTTTTCTCAAGACTGGCACTCTACCACTTGAACCAAAATGCCACTTTTGTTTTCTGACAGTTTATTGATAAGAGTCTCATACACTGTCCTGCGCAGACTGGCTTGGCACCGTGATCCTCAAGATCTCAGCTTCCTGAGTAGCTAGGATGACAGGCATGAACCACCAGTGCCCAGTATGTGATACCTTTTGAAGGTATCTTGGCGAGTTTTTAAAGGAGCCCCAAAG
>NW_012267748.1:10263-10924 GCF_000151885.1 Dipodomys ordii | reverse complement strand
GGAGCTGGTGCACCCCTGGCCTGCTTGTGACCCTGACTTGTTTCCGGCCCTAGGTCCTCAGACTCCTGGCCCGCACCGGAAGTCACAGCCTACAGCTTCTCCCAGCAGCTCACATGAGTGCCCGACCAGCGCTCCCTCACTCCACGAGCCCCACCCTGTGAACCCCATCCCCCATTCTACCCTTCCTCCCCACCCTCACGGACCCCAGGCGTGGGGTTTGGAGGTGGGTGTCCACTCGGGGATCCCACCCTCATCCCGAGAGGCCAGTGTCCTAGGAAAAGGGGAGCTTCAGGGATGGGTGAGGAGGAGGCAACACAGAACCCCTGGCCTGCAGCAGTGACAGCCACACAGCCTTGCATCTGCATCCTTTCTCTCCCTGGTGGGAATCTGGTGGGTTTAGTCAGAGGTGGGGAGCATCACCCCACACCTGCGTTCTTAGGTCTTTTCCTTTTTGTTGGGGAAGGGAGTGTTGGATGCAGAAGATAGGCCCCCCTTCCTGTGTGAGCCCTTGTCTTCTGTGCTCAGTCACCCTTTCACCTGAGGACCTTCCCAGAAGAGCCCACTAGAGAGGTGAAGGCACTAGGGTCAGATAGAAGGTGGGTATTTGGGAGAAAAACACACCCCCTCTGACACACATACAACCGGCCTGTACCCCCAACCC
>NW_012267748.1:4932-5795 GCF_000151885.1 Dipodomys ordii | reverse complement strand
GCTGTTTTGCTCAGCCAATTGAACCAGCTTCATGAGGTAAGCCCCTCTGTACCCTGGCTAGACTGTGACAGTTATTCATTGTCCATCCCATGAGTCCTTCCCCACATCACTCTGCTACACCATTGAAGGAAAATGGATGAGAAAGTGTTGCCTTGTCCCCCTTCCCAGCACAATCCAGAGCCTCTGTCCTAAACCCCCACCTATCTGACAAGACCCTGGCTATAAGACAATAAGAACACTCTCTGTGTAATACCCTTTGCTGGGGAGTGTCGTTTTGGTTAGGGTAGTGGGGTTCAGAGGAAAGACCCCAGACCTGACATCTCCCGTTGGACATTTGTTCTTGTGACAGAGCCACGTCTTTACTGTGGATAAGGACTAAACTTCCATCAGACTGACCCAGAACAATGCTCAAAGATAGGTAGGCTGTTGAAGTATCAAACCCACTCATGTCTGCTTCCTACTCCCAACAAGGAGGTGTAGTGTGGGTGGCCCAGCCTTGGGCCTAAGGTATTATAAATGGATGGTGGCGGTCAGGAGGACATGGCTCCCACCCATCATCCTGGCTCTCTGGGAGGGTGAGGTCTGATGACTCAGAGCAACCAGGCAGGAAAGTCCGTGAGATTCTTATGTATCATAAACCACCTCCCTCCCAAAAACCAAGCACAAAAATGCCAGATGTGGTGCTGTGGCTCAAGTGGTAGAGGCTCGGCCTAGAATAAAAGAATCTCAGGGATGGTGCTGGGAAGGTGGCTCAGTTGTAGAGCACTTGCCTTGCATGCCTGAGGCCCTGGGTTCAATTCCTCAGCACCACATATGCAAAAAGAAAAAAGCCAGAAGTGGCACTGTCGCTCAAGTGGTAGAGC
>NW_012267748.1:0-430 GCF_000151885.1 Dipodomys ordii | reverse complement strand
GTGCCATCATCTCTGGGGTGGAATATTCAGGGTGCTCAGGGACTGCTGAGGCTTTGGGCTACCACTGTATGTGTCTGTGTGTTCGTGTGTCTTTCATCTGTGTGTGTCTGTGTCTGTGTGTTTGGATGTAGAAGACCTGGGCCTTGAACTTAGGGTCTAGGTGATGTTCCTATGCATCTGTGCTCAAAGGTAGAGCTCTAACACTTGAGCTGCAGCTCCATTTCTGGCTATTTTGTGGGCTATTGGAGATAAGAGCCTCACAGACATTTCTGTGCTGGCTGGCTTTGACCTCAGCCTCCTGAATACCTGGGATGACAGGTGTGAGGCACCAGTGCCATATTTGTGTGTGTGTGTGTGTGTTTCCCTCATCTTTCTCTGTCTCCTTCCCGGTGTCTGTCTGCCTCTTTCCGACCTCAGATGGTGCCCTTCC
>NW_012267747.1:131838-200795 GCF_000151885.1 Dipodomys ordii | reverse complement strand
ACACACACACACACACACACACACGCATAATGTTTAAGCTATTTAAGGAAATAGACTTGGACTTACTGGAAAAACAGCAGAACCAGTGCAGAGTGGCCTTGTATATGCTTCGCCAAGTGTTCCTTAATGCTCACATTTTGTGTGATAATGTAATCAGAACCTAAAATGTTAACTTGTACTCAGCTTCAGACTCTACTACTCTTTTTTGGTCTGGGATCTAATTCAGGGTTTTATAATTCAAGTGATAATGACATGATCACTGTTAGTCCTAAAGTTTGGGAGTTGTCCAACCTCTTTTCTTTTTGTGTAATGAC
This sequence comes from Dipodomys ordii, assembly GCF_000151885.1. Classification (NCBI taxonomy): domain Eukaryota; kingdom Metazoa; phylum Chordata; class Mammalia; order Rodentia; family Heteromyidae; genus Dipodomys; species Dipodomys ordii. Next base: position 200,481 of record NW_012267747.1, on the reverse strand, counting down.
TTTGACACTTGTGAAGAGTCCTGGTTGGCTGTTGGATGGCAGATCACTTGATTTGGGCTTGCTCGATGTTTTCGTATGATTAGATCGGGGCTGTACACTTAGGGCTCTTTCCTTCTCAGTGTAGCATGGGGCTCATTTGATGCTAGAATGTTCACCTTGGCCACTTGGTTTATATGGTGTCTTGTGGGCTGCTTTAAGGTAGAGATATATTTTTTTCCTTTGTAATTGAGATCTTGGAAGAAATACTTTGAGAGTATATCCTATTTCTGTTCAAACATCACTGTGTTATTCAGCTCGTGGTGCTGTGGCCAGATACCTGAGACAATCATCTCATGAGGAGGGAAGATTCTTTCTGACTCCTGGTTGCAGAGGTTTCTGTCCATGGTCATATGGCCCAGGGTCTGTGGCCATTCAGGCTGTCATGGTGGAGGATGTCTATTTACCTCATTGCCTGGGAAGCAAATTGAAAGTGAGGAAAGGGGTGTGGGGGCTTCCCCCTGCATCTACAGCAATGTGACAACTCCCTCCCAGTAGGACCCATCAAACAAAGGCTTCACCACCTTCCAATAACACCTTAGCCTGGCAGCCTTCAGCATATGGGCCTTTGGGACCCTGCCCTCACATTGACCTTGCCCTCTATTTCTAGCAATCACCAAATCATTTTCCATTTCCACAGTTCCCCACCTTACCCCAATAAAATGTAGGTGGAACCATACAATCTGTGATCTTTGGGGTCTGCCTACTTCTACTTAGTAAAAATGCATTTCAAATTTATATTTGCTGTTATGTGAAACCATCATTCCTTTTCATTGCTTAGTACTATTCCAGCTTTTGGATTTACCCCATGTTGATTATTTTATTCTATTTAGCAGCTGAGGTGCATATTTTTTTTGGTTCTGGAACTTACAAACAAAACTTCAAAACATTTTTGAACAATGAGTGGTATTCTCAGTTACATATTCCCTGCGTATTAAGCAAGCATTGTCAGAAATGGCTAAAGAGCATTCCAGTTTCTTACAGGCTTAGCTATTTTGTTTCAAATGTTTTAGATTTAAAAAAATGGATGTTGGAATTTTTAAAACTATTTTTCTCTAAATTCATTAGGATGATCACATGGTACATCTTGTGCATGCTAACATGTATGTTTGTATTGTTAGCGTCATTTGAGTTTTGTGTGTTGAATTAGTCTTGCATTCTTAGAGCACACTTTATCTGAGTATGATGTATTATTCTTTTTACTGCTTTGTTCTAATACTTTTTTGAGGAATTTTGTATCTATGTTCATGAGGGATGCTCTAAGAATTCTTTTCACTTATAATGTTTGTATCTGGTTTGGTGATTGAGTTGTGTTGGCTTCATGAAATGAGTTAGGGGCTGGATGTCAGTGTCTCACACTTGTAATTCTAGCTACTTAGGAGTTGAGATCTAAGGATCACAGTTTGAAGTCAGTCAAAGTAGGAAAGTCCGTGAGACACTTATCTCTAATAAAAGAAGACAGAAATGGAGCTGTGGTTCAAGTGCTAGAGCACTAGTCTTAAAAAAATTTAAACAGGTATATTTTTTGTGCTGATCCTGGATTAAACTCAGGGTTTGAGCACCGTTCCTGAGCTTCTTTGATCAAGGCTATCACTCTACCAGTTGCCTTACAGCTCTGCTTCTGGCTTTTTGGTGGTCAGTTGGAGATAAGTGTCTCATGGACTTTCCTGCCCAGGGCTTCAAAATGTGATCCTCAGATCTCAGCCTTCTGAGTGTTAGGAGTAAAGGTGTGAGCCACCAGCACCCAACTGCCTTCAATATTCAGATAATCTACTTCTCATTGAGAATGTTTTGGTAGTTTGTGTCTTTTAAAGAGTAGATCCACTTCGTATTAGTTGTCTAATCTATAGGTTGTTCACATCATTGTTCTTTCCCTTTTGTTAACAATGGAGTCTGTAGTGATGTCTCCTTGTCCATCCATGACGTTGTTCAACTTGTGTCTTTTCTGTTGCTTGGTCGACTTGCAAGTTCATAAGTTTTATTGATCTTTCAAAGAACCAGTTTTTAGTTTAATTCTTTTTTTCTTTCAATATTTCAGCTGTCATCTTTTTCTTTTTGCTACTTCCTTAAGCTAAAGGACTCAGCTGAGATGTTCTGTCCTCCAAATATAAAGAATGCTCTAAAATTATCCCTTAAGTTTTACTTTATGTTGTGTTTTCACTTTTTAAACTCATTATTCTCCTGTCTGTCTCCTAAGTGCTGAGATATAATAGGTAGTTGTTCTGTTCTGTTCTTCATTTTCTATTTATTTTTTCCTCTTTGTTCTCTGAAATGTTTGGATCTGTGGCTTCATATCTGTCATTAATGGTGGAAATCCTTGCTTTTGTTTATTCATCTTGTTTCTTCTGCCTCATTCTCTTTTCTTCAAGTATCTGTGTCTTCCTTAGTTAAGCAGGTATTCATGTCTTCTCTCTTCTTTAACATGTCTGTCTCCAGATGTTTGGTTAGTTTTCTGTCCTATGAGTTCAGCTTTCTGATAGTTGACAATACGTAGTGATCTTGTAGCTTTCCTGTGGGCTTGCTTCTTGTAAGGGTAGAAGTGATGTTTTTTTTTTCAGTTCTTTTCCATCCCCAAGTGGAAATCAGGAAGCTGCAACATAATTTTGAAGTAATTGTATTTCATTTTATGGATGTGTTGTACCTCATTGAAACTATCTCCTAATGCTTAGCTGTTAGTATTTGTTTGTTTTTTTAATAATGAAGCAATCAACATTTTTGAGATACATCTTTGTGGTCTTGTCTGAGTAGGACAAACTATTAGGAATCCGATCACTAGGTGTTTATCTTTTTTTTTTTTATTAGATGTTGTCACACCGACAGAGTCTGGGGACTCTGAGGGAGAGTCTTCCCTAGGCATGAGTCACTGCTGCTCATCATAGAGCTGATATTCGTTTGGACATGCCTTGTCCTGATAAAGAAAGGTCCTGATCCCCATCCCTGGCCAGTTCTTATCAAGTGAAGCACTGCCAAAAAGGGAGGACTGAAATAATCACCGATAAACCAAGCTGAGTGCAGTGTTTGTGAACAGTTGATGAAGGTATCAGAAGAGCATTTTGATGTAAACCACATCTGAGGCACAGCCCACCACATCCACAACACCATCGCACAAACTGGACATGATGGAGATGCATTTCTGATCCAGACAACATCTAATAATTCTGCAGACATATAATTACATTGGGGGGAGGGGGTGGGGATGTTGTGACTCATACTTTTTAACTCCAAATTAGAATGTTTAGTGCTTTAGGAAAGCATTTGCTGTTTCATCCACCAATAATATTTAACATGAATTTACTCACCATTTCCTAGCCTCATACTGTATAATTTATAACACTAAGCCCTTTCAATACTCCAAAATGCCAGATAAACTTTTCTCATTTGCTCTTAATTTGGTCACGCAGGATAATACCAACATCTGAAGGCTCTTTAAACTGCTTTTTAAAATGCATTCCTGTGAGCGCCACCCGTAGGCCCTCTGCTTCTTGTCATCAGCCATAATTATTTCCAATCCAAAGCGGCCCTTAATGCTCATATTAATCTGCCATTCTCCTCCGTATGAAGCACATTCACCTCTATTAATTTTTAAAACCCCCCTATTTTTAAAGGGGACTGCAGATGCATGGTTATTACTGAAAAGCTATTAGAAGTTAACACCTCTCTTTCCCCAGAGACTGGCATCATCCTTGGTCTCCAAATGCCACCCTATTTTACATTATCAGCTGCTAAGATGAAGTATTAGAGACTTTTTTTTTCTTTTTTGCTTCAGAGTTGGCAATGCTATTATTAGCTCATGGCAGAATTCTGTCTGCCCTGTGGATCAAGAGAGATGGAATTTGGGCTCCAAGAGTTAATTTTGAGGTTTTCTGATGGATTATTTTGGGGGCAAGTGGGGACCCCATTGAGGGACATAGGGACTGGCCTCCAGAAGGAATAGAGGAAGTGAAGAAGAGGAAGAAAAAGAAAAAGACTGAGATGGGAAAAAAAGACTGAAAGAGGGAAGAGACAGGACAGAGAGATATTGAGAGAGATTGAAAGCAGAAAGAAAGGAGAGATAGAAGGGAGACAGAGAGAGAGAGAAAAGAGTGAGAGTAGAAAGAGGAAAAAGATGGAGAGGAGAAAGATTGAGGGAGAGAGGAAATCTAGAAAGGAGAGATCGAGAGAGGAGAGGGGTCAAGAGAGATTAAGAGGAGAGATATCAAGACAGGAGAGATTGAGAGAAGAGAGAGGAGAAAGAGGAGAGGAGATTGGAGAGGGAGACAGAGAGAGAAAAGAGCGCATGAGATTGAGAGGAGAGAGAGAGAAGTTGCTGCCTTTCCTCTCACGGCTCCACTTGGATGGTACCACTGGGCCATTTCAGCCACCAGTGTGGCAGAGGCTGTTGTATAGTAACAAAAGCAGAAGTTTCCTGTTTTCTTAGAAACCATAGCAGGGATGCAGGCAAAATGATGACTCTTGGCTTTGCAGGCTGAATGATGGGCCAGGGCCTGAGCAGGGAAGAGGAAAGGACACTGACATCATTCACCTGGTCCACTTGGGATCCTGGGTTTTACAGCTTGGGCTGGACTTGCAGGTCATCCACTGGGAGGAAGTAGAAGAAATCGGGAGGTCCTGGCAGAGCTTGGGATTCCAGTTAGAAGAAGTCAGGGGGAGAGGCTATTCTGGTCTGCAGTCTCTATTGGCTTTCTGGGATCTCAGGATGATCCCATGCAGGTCCAGCTGGCTGTGAGCCAAGCTAATTGACAGGACCTCCCTCCACCCAGTGCATGCTGGGTCTCTCTGGGTCTCTCTCCATGGGTCCCCCTGTCCTCTTCCACAGGGATTTTGGAAGCTCAAAAGCCAGAAACTGAAGCTGGGGATGGTTGTAGTGTCTACATGCAGCTCTTCCTGGGATCCTCTGGGTGGGGCACAGAACTGGCCCTGTGGTTCTATCACCAGCACATCTGATTGCCTGCCTTAGTCTCCCTCACCACCTCAGGAGTTTCTTCAAGATGCTGATGCTGCTAGGGGAAACACTCAGATAATAGTTTACAGATCAGGAAACTGAGGATCCTGCAAGTGGAATCCTGTTCTGAGATCGTTCTAATGGGAATGAACCCAGCCCTCTCTGATACCTGGGCCTGGGCTTATTCCATGCTAACAAGTATATTAAAGGCTTAGGCTTTGATGGATCCATTGGAGATCTTTATTCTGAGCCAGAAAGTTTAAGCAGAAAGCATTCTTTTTGTGCATGTGTTCCAGTACAGGGATTTGAACTCAGGACCTTGATGTTGGTCCTGAGGCTTGAACTCAGGACCTGGGCATTGTCCCTGAGCTTTTATGCTCAAGGCTGGTGCTCTACCACTTGAGCCACAACATCATTTACAGCATTTTACTGGTAAATTGGAGATGAGTCTTATGGGATTTTCTGTCCAGGCTGGCTTCAAACAGATCCTCAGATCTCAGCCTCCCGCATACATAAGATTACAGACATGAACCACTGAATCTTTTTTTTAATGGGAAGAAAGTAGTTATCAGGAACAAATACAGATAGAGCATTGAGCCTGCAATATTCCTGTTAAAAAGTGAATCAACAGGTATTAATCTCTGGATTTTATGCCGTAGGTACACAGAGAAAGGTTTTCTTTCTGGAATTGTGATGCCAAAAAAGAAATAAAGAAGGAAAGAAAGAGAGAGAGAAAGAGAGAGAGAGAGGTCCTGTCCAATGCATAAAGTAGAATGCTTTTGAGGTGTGGTCTATGTCATTAAATGTCAAAAGCAAACAGTAGAGTAATACTTATCATATGATCATATTTTAGCAAAACCAGAACCAAATGAAATCAAAGGCTTGTATGTGCATCTGCTGATCTGTTCATGTACACTTGGAAGATGTGTCTGGGCTGTGAATTGCCTGGAGGGGAGATAGTTATTAACTCTTCCTCACATGCCCCTGCATGGGTTTCCTTGGTGGAGCAAGCACATATTACTTTGTAATTAAAAACCCTGGATCAAGCACATGAGAGCAATGAAGTCAGGTCAAGTGAAGCCTGAGGATTGAGGTTCTCACGTTCTATTCAGAGGACATTAACAAATTAGCTGTCTCCTAGCCTGGGCATGATTTCTTTCCCAAGGCTAATCATTTTGAATAGTTACCAAGACATTTCCATTTTGAAATTCTGGTTCCCGCTGGTGTGTGTGTGTGTGTGTGTGTGTATGTGTGTGTGTGTGTGTGTGTTTTACACTTGACTTTAGAAAAGCATCTGCCTGTTAACATAGCTCCTCATTCATATAATAGTGGCAAAAGACTGTTCTTTAGTTATTGTTGAATGCTCATCTCTCAAATAACTTAATTTTTTCCCCCTTGTGATTTCAACAGAAGATATGGTTGGCAAGATTGATAAGATTCGGGAGTCGTGGCTCACCTAGAATTGGCCATCTTTCTAATAAAAAAGCAATGCCGATTGAGTGCCTGATAATGCACTTGATTGAATAATATTTTCGAAAGCCTCCTGGATAGATTGGCTTTTCTGAATGTGCTCCGCTTCATGCCTTCCCTGCACCTTAGAGAAGGTCTTTGTTTTACGTTACTGAATAACTTCAGTGACTTTTCACTTTGTTTGCCCTCTGTGGAACAGAACCCGCAACTTCTGTTAGATGCCTGTGCTTGAGCTCCTTAGATAAAGACCCCAAGCAATGAAGGCAGCTCCGCTGCTTGGAGACATCTTATAAAAACAGTACCAAGATTGAACTCTGAGCCTTGCAAGACAGTTGCTCATAAACGAGCCCATGATCCTTGCCTGCAGCCCATTTTGCTTTCAGGTTTTGTTTTCTTTTTCTCAGATATGGTCTCACATTTTGCCTCAGCTGACTTCAGACAGGCTCTTGCTGTTCAACTCAGGCTGGTCTGGAACTACGTAGCTCAGGCTAGCCTTGAATTTCTTGTGTGTGGGGATGGGGTGGGGTGGGGTGTGCGTGCACACGAGTTTTGGGAGTTTGAACTCAGGGCTGAGCTTCTTTGCTGCTGCTGTTGGTTGTGGGGCTTGAACTCAGGACCTGGATGCTGTCCCTGAGCTTCTCTGCTCAAGGCTAGAACTCTATGACTTTGAGCCATGAACCACTTCTGGTTTTCTGGTGGTTACTCAGATTTTTCTGCCCTGGCTGGCTTTGAACAATGATCCTCAGATCTCAGTCTCCTGAGTAGCTAGGATTGTTTTTTGTTTTTGTTGGTTGTGGGGACTGAACTATGGCCTGGGAGCTGTCCCTCAGATCTTCAGCTCAAGGCCAGCACCCAACCACTTGAGCCACAGAGCCACTTCTGGCTTTTTACTGCTTATGTGGTGCTGAGGAATCGAACCCAGGTTCTCAAGCAACCGAGGCAAGCACTCTACCACTGAGCCACCTTCCCAGCCTAGTAGCTAGGATTATAGGTGTGAGCCACTTATGCCTGGCTGGCCTTGAATTGTTGACACTCCTACCTCTGCTTCCTAAGTAGCTAGGATTACAGGCATCAGCTGCCGAGTATGATCTTTATTCTCCTTGCTTGATTCCCACTAGAACGTCTCTTTGATTTGGTGGCTTCCAGTAGGTCATTCTTTTGTGGCTCTCCTTAGACTCGTTGCCATAGAAGTCTCCAGATGATAGATGAAGCTGAGACTTCCATCTACTGATCTTTTCTTGTCATTTGTAGATTTGTTCCTATTGATTGATTTTCTTCTGTGAGTTGAATTTATTTGCTTCCATGCCTAATAATTTTTGAGTGTGTAAAAGACATATCATTTTACCTTGTAGAGTGCTTGGTAGTTTTGTATTCCTTTGAAATCTAAAGCTTACTCTGGGATATAAGTGATTTGATTCTTGGAGCTTGTTCTCAAGGGGTGTTAGGTGGGACCAGCGCAGTCTTTAGTCTAAGACTGGTGTGTGAGGGACACACACACATACACCACTCCCTTCCTAGCAGGTGTGAATGATGATGACTATTCTAGCTACTCCAGTCTATTGCCATTTGTTCTGTCTTTTCTTTTTCTGAGTAGTTTTCTCCCATGACATGTCAGAAAGCAATGGAAGTAGATGCATGGGGCTTTTCCTATGCAACTCTCATTCTGTCATGCTGTCTTCCTCCTGGCTTTCACTCTGCCCTGAAAATTGGACCCTCAAGGCCTCTGTGAGTCCCCACGTGTGCGTGTGCCATTCAGGGCGGTTGCTGGGCTCTGTTTGGGTGTCTTCATCTTTTGCTGGGATGTATAAACATTCCTATGGCAGCAAGCTGAGCAGTCGCTTCTCCTCCCTGGGTTTCTATACCTCATCTGTTTTTCATGGTTCGTGGTGAGAGGGAGACCTTGGTCCCCATTATTTCACTGAATTTAGAAGTTTTGAGGCAGAAACTCAACCTCAAGTTTCCAGCAGGGGTCCTCTCAGTGTTGGTGGGCTTCCTCATCAGTGTCTGCTAACCTGCAATGGGTGGTGTTCCCTAGAGGCCTAAAGTGCAGAGGTCTGAAGCAGGCCTAGAAATGCCCAACAGTTTTGGTTCTAGGGAGAAAGATGTCCAGAAAGGTGTTTCTTGGAGACAAGAAATAAAAGTGCCTATCATGTAGTAATATCTGTTTGCTATTTATCTACATCTACATATCTATCTATCTATCTACCTACCTACCTATTTATATCTTTCTTTTTCTTTGTGCTGAACTAAAGGCCTGATTGTGGTCCTTTAACTTTTTCATTCAAGACTGGTGCTCTACTGCTTGAGCTACAGCTTCACTTCTTGCTTTTTTGCTGGCTAATTGTGAATAATAGTCTCATGGACTTTCCTGCCTGAGGTGTCTTTGAACCATGATCCTCAGATCTCAGTCTCTTGACTAGCTAGGATATATAGGTGTGAGCCACTGGAGCTTGACTCATCCATTTCTTTTACTCATGAGTTATTACATGTTCAAAATCCTGCCAGTTCTTATACAATGGAAAGCAACTTACTGGTCCCTGCGGTGTCTTCAAACTCATCTTCTTTCTGGCCCTCTGGCCTCCTGCTATCCCTCACACTGGCTTCCTTTAGTCCCGTGACAGTGCTCAGCTGTCCTGCTTGCATTCCGGGTTCCTGCTGCATCACAGATACAGCTGTGATGTCACTTCCCTCAGCCTTCCCCAGGGCCTCAGAGCCCTTGTCTTTTCCTTTATGGGAATTAACACCAGCGTGGTGACAGAAGTTGCCACTTACAGGCAATTATAATCTAGTAAGGCCATCGTAGACCAAGTTACTCAACATGGTCATTACTACTTGTAGAAAATGGGATTCAAAAAAGATAGAGTTAGGTGTAATAAGTAGTGTGTGTCTATAATCCAAGCTACACAGATAGTATAAGTAGAAGGATTGTGGATCAAGGCTAGCCTGAGAAAAAGAGATTTTTATCTTCAAAAACAAAAAAAGTGCCCGGAGCTTGTCTCAAGAGGCAGAATGTTTTCCTAAGAGAGCAGGGAACCTCATTTAATGCCCTATACCAAAACACTTGACTCAGACTTTATGTTGAAAATCAAGTTTAAAAAGTATGAAGCATAGAAACATTTTACAATGATGGGTTCACTTAACATCTCTGAAAGTATGAAGGTAAAATTTTGTTTCCTATGAAACCCAATGGATGTGGACATGGAGCTATCAAGAATTCAAGAAGAAACGAGACCTCTGTATGTGTATATATCTGTAATTGCCTACTTTGCTGGATACCAGCTTGATAATGGAACATCTCTGAACCTCAGAGACCCTGAATGGGCCTGGCCAAGAGTTGGGACTTGATCCTAAGGTATTTTCTGGACAAAGCAGTGGAACTACAGGACTGCTTCTTGTGGCTTACTTGGTGTCTCTTCCATATATGTTCCTGCCTGCCTTGTTTGTGGTGGTTCTCTTCCCCTCAGGACGAATGCCTACCCACCAGACATTTGAGCTGCTTTAGTGGTTCTTTGTGTGTGTGTGTGTGTGTGTGTGTGTGCACGCGAGTGTGTACGTGTGCACGTGCCCATGTGCATGCATGCCAGTACTGGGTTTTGAACTCAGGACTTTGTGCCCTTGCTTGGCTTTTCCACTCAATGCACAGCTCCACTTCCAACCTTTTGGTGGTTAAATAAGAGTCTCATGGACTTTTCTGCCGGGGTTAGCTTTGAACAATGATCCTCCAACCTTGGCTTCCTGAGTAGCTAGGATTATAGGCATGAGCCGCCAGCACCAGGCTCCTTTCACTGCACTCTCTGGACATTCAGTTTGGTCAAATTGCATGTTGTTGACTTTCTGAGTTTGATTGTACCCCAGCTTCATGGTTTGATCATGAAATGTCCACCGTAGGCTCCTGTACTGGGGGTGTGGCTGCCAGCTGCTGAGATCTGGAGAAGTGATTGGATCCTGAGGGCTCTGATGTCATCAGTGGATTCATCCCTGGGTGGATTTATAGTGCGATGGCGGTGTTCAGTACCACGAAAAGGAAGAGGTGAGGTTCAGTGAAAGGAGGAGCTCAGCAGGGAGGGCTGGGGCTGTATCTTGGCCTGTCTCCTTGCTGTACCTGCTCTGTCTGCTTCCTGACCACCATGAGTGAGCAGCTTCATGATCTCATGGCTCTGATGTGCTGCCCTCCCAAAGGCCCAGAATCAGCAGGGCCAGGGTCCTGCTGGGACCCTGAACCAATAAGTCTAGCATACACAACCACTCTCTCTGGGGATAAAGATGGCTTGACATTTTCCTCCAAGGCTCCACCATTATCATCATCATCATCACTACTTGAGTTTATGGAAGTATGATTTATATATAGTAAAATCCAGCAGATAGTCTATGATCTTTAGTGAATGTATATATAGTTGTGTATTTCCTTCAAGTTAGGCAGTGTTTTTTTTTTTTTTTTGTTTTGTTTTTTAGAAAGCTCTACTTGTCATGTGCCTTTTCTGTAGTTCCAAATCTCTGGAACTACCCATCTGTTTCCTGGCCCTAGAGTTTTGCTTTCCCTGGAATCTTCTATAAATAGAACCATATACTATGTCCCGTTTTGGGTCTGGACTCTTCCATGTCACATCATTTGAGGCTTTTCCATATGACTTTATGAGTCAAGTTTCTTTTTCTTGCTAAGTGTACGCTATTGCATGGATGAGTCTACCTCAACCTGTTTATTCATTCACCAGAGGATGACTAGCTGAGCGATTTCACATTGGGGTAATTACAGCTTCTACAAAGCATGTGCACACTGGTTTGTTGTGGGGTATAGGTGTCCCTCTCCTCTACTACCTGTTGAGGACCAGTGTGCTGTGTCATAGCCTTGTGTTTCTGTCTTGGCTGGCTGTAGGAAGGCAGACATTTCCCTGAGCCTCTGACCTGGGGAAGTTTGCTCCTTCATTCCTTAGGCACATCACACCCTGCAGAGGTGGAATGTGATTCCTGGCACACTGGGGGCTTTGGGCTGCCTTCCTCCACAACCAAACCATCCTGGGACCTTCACTTCTGTCAAGAGAGTTGGTCTCTAAGCATCTGTCCATTTTCATCTTCCGAGCAGCCTTTTCTCCTTTTTACAGCCAATGGAGAGCAGCTGAATTCCCTGTGGCTGGTTTCACTTGGGATCAGAGGATAAATGAAATCAAGGGGATTTCATGTACCCCTTATGTGGCATTTAGGGCTGGCAGTGGGTTGGGCACCCTGCTATACAGAATCATTTTCTGTGATGACCAAGTTTCCACGCTTTTCCTTGGTTGGTACTACCTCTCCTCTCCCCTCCGTTTTCTTCTCTTCTCCTTTCTTCTTTACTCCTTCCATCCTGGAGGGCATGTTTGGAGTTACAGCAGCGCTGGTCTAGAACAGGGGTCCACAACTAACCACCGAGGGGTGAAATTCATCCTGCTGTGCATTTGTATAGCTTGTGACTAAGAACAGTTTTATCTGTTTACAAAGAAGGCCAGGCTAGGGTCCATTCATGGTCTATAAATCCTCAAATACTTTCCATGTGGTTGTCTACCACAAATGGCCTGAGCCCTTGTGAGTAGCTTAGATTCGCATCCAGTCCCAGCCTCTAGTGACCGGGCTTCACCCAGGCTGGGAGTGACCTTCCCTGCACAGAGCTGGACAGTCTGGGCTGGGGCGGCCTGGAAGGCAGGTTGTACCCTTGCAAAACCAGTTCCCCTCTGGACCTGGCTCCCTAGAGGCTGAGTTCTTCAATGACTGAACCGCTGTCTCCGCTGTGTTTGGGACCAGGCAGTAGCCATTTGAGCACTATCTCAGGACAATGACGACTCCTCGGCAGGTCCAGCCATCTCAGAGCCCAGATGGCTTCCTGTGCTGCTTGCTATTCAGGGAGGTAGAGGTCTGGGCAGGCAGCTCAGGCCCCGTCTGCAGCTCAGGAGGGGGGTCTGGGGTCTGGTCTGGCCAGCTGGGGTCCCGCGTGTCCCTCTAGGATATGGGTCTTGTCTGCAAGAGCCAGGGCCCAGGGCCCGGCATCTGCTCCATCCTAGGGGAGCCATTAGAACCACCGTCTGAAGTTAAGCTCATTCCTTCTGGACCCCCACGGGTGCAGCTCTGCCACTCAGATGGTGGCTTCTACTACCTGTTTGTAGGGCTCTTGGAGAATCCTCTGGGGTGAGAAGGACAGTACCCCAATCTGGCTTCTACCCAGCTCCCACTGGGATCTTGGCAAGTTCTGTCCCTTCTGAGTCACAGCTTATTCCAAATAATTTTAGTTACTTTTTTCAGGTAGGGCCTTATATGCATTTTTCCCCAAAGCCAGCCTCAAACCATGATCCTCCTCCCAAGAAACTGGAATCACAGGGGAAGGCCATCATGTTTGGCTTATGGGTTGAGGTAAGGGTCTCACTAACTTTTGTCCTAGCTAGCCTCCAACTACAGTCTCTGGATAGCTGTGACCACAGTAGTGTGCCCTTCCTCCAACCACTATTTTCTTTCCTCTATGACCTGTCACCTCTATGAACACAGCCCTAAGTCAGTGTCCAGGTTTTGTCTATTTGTTTTCCCCCTGTGATACTGGGGATTAAACTCAGGATCTTGCACATGCTCTGCAAGAGTTCAACCTTTGAGCTATACTGCCAGCCCAGTGAGTTCTAATCCTGTCCTATGCATGTCAATCAGAACTCTGACTGAGGATCTCATGGGCTAATGAGATAAAGCACAGCTGTGGTAGAGTGGGTGTCAGCATGCATTGCGGATTCATGCGTCAAGACTGTGAGCTCCAAGGAGGTCAGAGGAGAGCTGAAAGGCAACAGTCATGATGTAGCTCACCTGTATCCACCTTGTGAGTGCAGCTGAGTCTGCACAAGTAGCTGCTATGCTGGGAGTGGCTGACACTTTGCCTGAAGTGGCCATCTTCCTTCCCACATCACTGCAGCCTGGTTCATCTTACGTTTAATGTGTTCCTCATTTTCTGCGCATTGAATCCAGGGGGTGGTTCTTAGATTTCCAGCTGTGCAGGAACTGAAAGTGGAAGACAGTTGAACCCAATTCTTCGTGTGTATATTTAAATAATATCATAGTGAACCTAACTGAAGGCAAGTTTAAGGCCATAAGGACATTTTTGTCCCCTTCCAGAATGCCATGGTGACTACCCAAGAAGCAAGGATCTGAGGCACACTGGGTCTAGACAGGGCTTGGAATACATAACTGGGTTTGCAAATTAGATGGTCTCTGTTGCAATGACTCAGCTTTGAAAAGCTGCCATGGATGATTCATGAATATATGGGTATGGCTATGTTCTAATAAAACTTTATAAAAACAGAGAGGGGGGCCAGGTTCGTAGTTTGCCAATGCTGGCCTAAAAGATGGCTGACTCCCATAGACTTGGGAGTAGGCTTAGTGAGTGATAGTCCTTGTCCCCTGGTTTCTCAGCACCTCTCCTCACACTGTTGTCTACCCCCACCCCACCCCCCGGGGGTCCCAACTTCAAGTCTTAGACTTCAGTGTGGGAGAGGTGGGACATGGAAGGCCCTGGCTTTGGCTATTTGGCTATGCTCCACCTCAGGCCCCCAGAGTTGGCCTGGCTGTCCTAGCATCTCTCCTGTCTGTGTCCCAGTCTGTTGGGAGCCCTGGGCCTGGCGCACACACCTTGCCCACATTTGGAGGCTGTTAGGGAAATCAGTCTGCAGCCTGGCCTTGCAAGGCTGGCCCTTTTATCTTTCTTTATAAATCACCCTCTCCCTCCCAGTAATCCTGCCTGGCCTGCGCCTCTGAACTCCCTCCAATTTGTCTCTGGTGAGCTGGTGCTGAGCCGGCCGGCTGCCCGGACAGGTGTGGCCTCACTGAGGCTGGGGGCAGGGAGGGGCCCCTTCCATCTGCCAGGATGGAGAAGATCCCACCTCCACTCTGCATTGCTGAGCCCTGCTCCAGTAGCTCATTTATTCAATGGCCTTACAATATTAACTCACTGAGCTTGTTACTAAGTGGCAGAGGGTGAGGACAATGGCTACCATGCCCCAGACTTGAGCTGTGTTGGGATCCCCGAGCACATGCCAGGCCCCTATGCATTTGAGAAGTGCAGGGTTGGTCCGTGGTTGAGTATAGAAAATGGCAAGAACTGTTCAGATAGAACAATAGAGAAGGCTCTGACAAGGTGATGTCTGTATCTGGGCCTGGAAGAGGATCAAGAACCCACAGAGAAAAGGGGGTGGGGGTGGGAGGGAGGGAGAGAGGTCCCATATAGAGGAACAGCATGTCCAAAAGTCCTGTGGTGGGGAAGAGTGGTGGTGTGTGGGTGTGAGAGAAACAGAGGAGAGGGGTGCTTGGAGATCTGTTCAGAGAGGCATCAGGCCTCTCAGGGAAGATGGGCGCTGCAGTGCCACACTGGTGCAGTGAGTCATGGCACAGGCAAATGCCCAAAGCTGATTTGGTTGGGTGCTCCACACTCCATTCCGTTTATTGTGCTGAATGATCAGAGCAGGCCTTTGAAGGAGCTATGCACGCAGCTTGCATCTAGAGACGAAGAAACAGAGGCATAGGGAGGTTGATTTACCTGAGGCCCACACAGCTAACAAGTAAAGGAGCAGCTTCCTGATCACTTTGGTTAAGAATTCCTCCATGTTTTAAAATGAAGTCTCCGGCTGGTTGCCCCTACAAAAAGGCAGCTAGCCTCTGACTGTCCCGTCCCAGGCAGGACAGAGGGAGCTCATGGCATCGGAGGTCCAGAAGCCCCCAGACCCTCATGAACTACCCCAAGGCTGGCAACGGCATTTGGTACATGACAGAGCACACATGTATATTTCTGAGTCCTCTGCTTGTATGGATGGTTTTACATGGCCTAGAACAATGCTATAAACATCCAGATGGCTGTTGGCTGACAAGATGGCCCACCCCTGATGAAGGCTGGTGGGCTCAGCTGGGGGCGGCGTGGCTCACAGCACAAGGGGTCTCTCGGGTTCAGGAAGTGGGGTTGGGTGCTCAGCCTGTGGCCTGTCCACGGGTGCCTGTGACAGGGCCTGCGGACAAGGCCCTCGCCACCGTCTCCGCCGAGGGTTTGATCAAGGGGAGGACACAGGGCGTGTGATTCTTCAGTGGCCGGCCAGCCCCTCCCTCGGGATCTTTCCTTGCTGGGGTTCCATGTCTGGTGTCAGGCCATGCCCACCCTGCTTGGGTCCACCTTCCCTCCACATTCTGTGCGTGCCTATCTTTGTGGCTTTGTCTGTGCTGTTCGCCGCCTCCGGCCATGGTTCAGACTCGGCCTTTGGTTTACCCTGGCAAGGCCTGGGCGTCTTCTCCCCATCCAGCACAAGCACATTGGGCGTCCTCTCCCCATACAGCGCAAGCGCACAGGCCTCTCAGAGCCCACCCAGCGCAAGTGCACTGGGCGTCTTCTCCTCACCCAGTGCAAGCGCACTGGGCATCCTCTCCCCACCCAGCACAAGCATACGGGGCAGCCTCTCCCCACCCAGCGCAAGCGCATTGGCGGGGGGGGGGGTCCTCTCCCCACCCAGCGCAAGAGCAGATGTGGTGTCCCTGTTAGCCCATCACACTTCCTGCCCATGGAGCAGACGTGCCCTTCCGGGGACGGGGGCGCGTGGCAGTGGGCTGGGTGGCATGGGCGAGGGGAGGAGCGTGTTAGTCCCTGGGGCGGCCGGGCCGCCTTGGCCCTGCCTCTGCAATGAGGAAGAGACCGTGGGGGAAACTGAGGCCAGTGTGGCTTCTGCTTTCTGAGTGTCCTTGGTCCCCGGTGCCAGTCAGCTCTGCGATCTCAGAGAAGTGACCTCACCTCTCTGGGCCTCATCTTCCTGGTAGGATGGTGGATGGATTTGAGGGGAGATTTAATTTGGTCCCAAACCTTATGCCTATCCATCTCTGTGGGTGCCCAGGGCCTGTGACTGCAGATCATGGCAACACCTTTGATTTAAGTTCCAGGTGAGCCTGGAGCCTGTCCAACAGGCCCTGACCACTTGCATGAGGGGGGCGGAGCCAGAGTTCAGCCCCCAGCCTGTCGGGAGTGTCTATCTCCTGGGAGGTCATCTTGGGCTATCATGATCATCCAAAGGACCATCTTGAGAGACACATGTCCCCAGTGAGGGGCAAACTTCATGAACCCCCTCCTGGGCCACCCCAGAGGCCAGGGAGGTGCCCCCCTCCCGGGCCACCCTGTGACTGCTGGCTCACACCTTTTCTCTCAAGCCAGTGCTAGGCCTGCAGAGTCCTCATTTGCATTAGTGAGGAGGTGTGGAGCTGTGTGTTAAAGCCGGGACGGTTCTGGCCCTGGATCCCGAGTTTGGGGGAAGAATTGTACTGTGACTCCCAAGAGCCACCTTGGTGGGCTAGCCTCAGTGGGCCTACCTCTCTTTCTAAACGGAGCCAGAGCCGCCTGTGTGAGCCCGTGAGCCTCCCTTCACTGAACTGCGTGGTGCAGCCAGCTTTTGGCCCATTCTTGGCACGGGCCTGAAAAATGGGTGTTGCTAACTCTATTTTACCATGTAAGGAACCCAAGACTCAGAGAGGCCAAGTGACTGGTCCGAGGCTACGCAGCTCAGACCTGACAGAACTGGGCTGCAAGCCTGTTAGCCTGCCTCCAAAGTGCACACTCTTACCATTTCCCCAAATGGACACCCATCACCCCAGATGGGTTTGGGGGAGACACTGCTAACTGCTCTTTACTAGAAACCTTGCCAGTCTGAAAACAGTATCCTTCTCCAAAGTGCCCTGTGCAAGACATAGACGAAGCTTGGCCTGCAGCATCTTAATGCGGACTAAAATGACCACAGAAGGGTTTGGGGGGAGGAGGAGCAGAGCTGTGGTGTGTGTGTGTGTGTGTGTGTGTGTGTTAGGAGGGGCCTCTTGGCCATCAGCATCTTAATTTTCTAAAGACCAGGACCAAGGACTCCCCTATCCTCCTTGGGGGTGCATCTGAGCTCCCTGGTGGGGTGCCCACAGCTTCAGTCCACTGCCATCTTGGACCCTGGGCCGATGGTGGCATCGCCTCGTAGAAACATCTTCTAGAAGGGGAATGGCACACTGGGCATCCTCCAACCAGGCTGAACAGTTTGAGTGTGGATCTCACAGATGGGGAGCAGTAGGGTTGGGGGAGATTGGGATATCCTCTTGGTCTCCCTTCATTCTATGGAGGGTGGGTCACCTCTGTGTGTGTTGGGTGACCAGTTCCACTTGGGGTTCAGTGAGATTAGTGTTTTGACATTTTTCATTAGAGTTTTAAAGCTCGGATTGATGTGCACAAGGCAAGAGCCAGACATGAGGTCTAAGAGAGGAAGGTTTAGTAATGAGTTCGAAATTTACAAAACACAGAAGCAGATATGGCTTCAATCCACACGGTGACCCTTTGTAAGTCTGGAAATTACTCTTCAAAAAAGAAAGAAAGAAAGAAAGAAAAAGTCCTCCTGGCTTGACTTCAGAGCCGGGTGAAGGCGGGGATACCACAGATTGACTTTGAGAAGTGGGTTGGTATTGCAGGAATTTTTTAATTTCCTGTAACTCACAACAATTTTCTCCCAGTGAAGTTTAGAGTCACGGCTGCTGTGGTGTGCTGACCGCATTTGTGTCAGGACTGGCAGAAAAAGAAAACACCAGTGAGGAAGAGGAGAAATGGGATTACCTAGGGGAGGAAGGGATCATCGAAAACTTTAGAAACTTATTTCCAGGTAAATGAGGGACGCCCTACTTCCTCCCCTGCAAAAAAAAAAAAAAAAAAAGAAAACACAATAAACCCCACCAATATTATCGGAGAGGCGAGGAATCTGCTACTTCTGGGTTCCAAAAAGTAAAATGAAATAGCATCACTTACACTTCAGAACTGAAAAAAAAAAGAATTTGGGAAAAGCAGATTATTATTAATTATTTTTAATAGCTTCTTAATGAGCCCTTCAAACAAGTTTATCAAAATCCCCAAAGGTGTCTAATTTGCATGGTGTGTTTTTACTTTTCTATGCATTTCATTAACAAGCACTTTTTGAAAAAATAACAGTGAGATAATATAACAACACTTTCAGAAGATAGACTTTCAAAAAGACAAAAATCCCTGCAAATGATTGTTCCAGAAAGATCTAGTGCTTCTTCCATTTCAGAACTTTGTCACCTCAGGCTGCTCTTAGGTACTGATCTGTCTTGTAGAAGCCACCAGAAGGGACACCGCGCAGTCTAGTCTCCATATGGAGGTGGTACCTGCCCACCTGGTTCTACTAGGGCCCGGTTGGTGGAGGTGCCCAGCCCCTTCCTCCGACAGTAAATCCATTAAGATAATGGACTTAGGCCCCATCTGTGGGCACACAGTGGGTCAAAGAGGTGTCGGGCATGGGGACACTGAGCCATGGTCATAGGCCTGCATTCACAATGTGGGAAGGCAGGCAGAAAAGCAGTGTATTTGACTGAGAACAGAAAAAAGTGGTGGAAACCAGCCTTCTCTTTTTTTCCAGCTCCTGTGGAGCTGCACATGGCTGGGGATCTGGAGGTGACACTTGGCAGCCAAGGGCTTGGGGGCCAAATGGAGGGGGAGGAAGGGGAGCTGTCCTCCCCTCCCCCAACTCCTCCCACTCCTTGCTTCCATTAAGAATAACTATGGCAAGATGTAGCGCCATTATCTAGTGCGGACTGTATCCCAAGGTCTTGAGCGATATCCTTTCTCCAGATTTTCTCTATCATGGCAGCAAAATACAAACTCTGTTAGTAGCCCCATTTAACAGGTAACCACTACCTAGTAGCTACTTTTCAGTGAGCAGTTACTATGGGACACGTTCTGTGCTCTGTAAGTATGAATTAGATTAATCATCACAGTAGCCAAAGGCATTGGGAATATTGTTTCCCTCCCACGTGAAAACCCTGGGTGGATTTCAAGTGCAGAGAACAAAGCAGAGAGTGGCTCAGTAACTTGCCTGGCCACTCAGCTGATGAACAGCAGTCTGAGCATATTTACTCCGGTCCCCTAAGGCTCAGCCTCGTGGCCTCTTTTCTCCCTGGAATTCTTTCTTAACACTCTCAAGAATCTGCATTTCTCATCTGTCTTCTGCCATGTTTTGCTATGGTGCCATCTTCTCAAATTGCAAACTTCACAAGAGCAGGCCACAACCCTTCCCCTAACATTCCCAATATTCTCCAGCCCGGTGCTCCAGTGCCTGACCCATAGTAGATACTCAGGACATATTTGCTGACTCAAGCATATAGCTGTCAAAAAAAAAAAAAAGCACCTTTATTTTGAACTTGGGCACAGGGTAGAATTACATGTTAGTACCTGGCACATTGCTAGGGAGCTTAGGTGCTTATAGATTTCAAGGTGATTTGTCTCTCTGTTTTTTTTTCCTCCTTGCCTACTAATGGAAAATTCTCTCTGAAGTCACACTCATTAGCACCCAGAAGCTGTTGTGGCAAAATCTTTCCAAAATAGCCTTAAGTATATTTGTAGGAAGGAAGGAAGCTAAGCTGGAGACCAAATATATAGGCCTGGCATTCAGGAAAAACTTGAAATGGGGGCTGGAGTTTTGCGCCTTTGTCCTAGGTGGATTGTACTTAAGGGGGATGCAGTAAAGAAGACCCAAGAAGAGCAAACGAGGCCACATGGACACTCTCTCAATAGAAAGTTCCAGCAACAGAGCGTTAATCCGGGGAAGTCAGAGCCCTGTACTTGGCACCTCTTTTCAGGACACACACACATATAAATCAACATCACTCTTTCTCTCTGGTCAGATCAAGGATTCAATCAGAGTGACCCAGGGCTGGATGAGCTGTTTACTGCACTGTTTATTTCAGTCCACTACATGCACTTGATACTCATTAGCCTGCCTTGTAATTCTTCCAAGAACATTGATGCCCATTCAGCAGATGAAGAGAAGTAGAAAAGATTGTCAAGAGAACTGAAGTCTCCGAGCCAGCTGGGGCTTAAACCTAGGACTCTCTAATGTAAGATCTCTAAGCACTGAAGAATACACTTAAAGGTGGACCAATGGATGGCTTACCAGCTCTACTCTGTCTTATGAATGGATGCTGGAAGCTTCTGGGGCATGGGGGGTGGATCTGACCTAATCCTTGGGCCCTTTCAAGGAAGAAGTTGAAATCAGGCATATAGCAAATGCTCTTTGTTTCCTCTTCTTGAAAACTGAGGTATGTTAGTAGTTATAGAAAGGTGGAAGGTATGGGCCCCCAAGAGAGAAAGGTTGGGAGTCCACCTTCACAGTCTGTGTGAGCAGGACTAGTAGCTTCAGGGCTGAGCCTGACGTGCCAGGAGGGGTGCCCTGGGTCCAGAAGGGGTGCCCCAGGTCCAGGACGGGTGCCCAGGAACCAGCAGGCTGGCCTAGGAGTGCTGAGAACAATGAGCTGCACCTAGGGGTGCACCGAGAGGACTTGGCTGAAGGGAGGGTCCAACAAGCCCCTTAAACTTTAGGATACTGCGAGATGCTTCATTATTTCCCTCTTTTATGTATGTATTTGTTTTTATTTTTGCTAAGTCATTGTGAGATGTCATAACACTGGCAGTTACCCCTCCTGTCCAGCTGTACTGTGGTACCCTGACCCTTGTTCTTTCTATTCCCACCCCCATCCTTCCTCGCTCTAGGGACCAATGTGGTGCTTTCTTCCTCTATGAAGACGTTCCTTTAAGCTTCTGTGCATGTGGGAGAAGAGTTGGTATTTGGCTTTTACTGACTGGTTCATGTCACTTAGCGCGGTATCTTCCAGCTCTGCCATGATGCCACAATGACAAGGTTGTATTCATTTTCATTTTCATTCCATCTACTCCATTTTCTCATTCGCTCACCCACTGGTGGACATACCAGTGGGTTCCACGCCTTGGCCACTGGGAGTCGTGCTGCAGCCAGCCTGGGAGGGTGGGTGTGTCTCTGATACACTAATTTTCTCTCCTTTGGATCGCCACCCAGTTGTGGGGCTGGGTCAGATAGGAGCTCCATGGCGAGTGTTTTAGGGGAACTTCCATTGTTCTCCCTAATGGCTGCATGGCTTGACATTCCTGGTAGGTAGACAGGTCTACTGTCCATCTCTCTCTCTGACCCCTCTGTCTTCTGTGGGTTCTCATTCCAAGTTGCTTCAGTGCCAGGTAGAGAAATCCATCTGTCCTTTCCTCCATTGGATACCCTGTAGGGTTCAGGTTCATATTCTCTGGCAACTGAAAAATTAAAGGGCAGGAAAGTGTCTAAAGCAGACAACACAGGTACATTGGAAAGCAAAAACAACAATGAAAGAAAGAGCGAAATGACTCATACCAGGAGGGGTCCGGAAACTAGGAGCTCATAGTCTCTCTCTATAAGGTGCTATAAGGTTCCTTGTCTCCTCCCCCTTAGGGTGTTTGCTTGGTCTGATTGGTTGAGGGAAGGATGTGTACTGTGGAGAACCTTGTGATTGGTTCCCTGCCTCAGTGAAGGAGAAAAGTTTGCTGTGATTGGATTCCCCCATCTCCATGCATGCTACTGGAAGGGGCTCTGGATTGGATGGAGGCTGGGGGAACACCACTTAACCAGGCCCAGAAGGGTACAAGTGTTTGGGATCCAGACCCCATGGAGCCTGATGGGTATTTGCTGTGTCATTCCTCGGTGGCCCTGGCCACCGTCTTCTATCCCTAACTACCTAGCCAGGGAGGCCCAACTTCCCCTCAAAGAGATATTAAGGCCCAGAGAGGTTAGGGACTTGGCCAAGCTCACACAGCTGGACTGAGAGCCCTGTGTTCCTTCTCCCCCAGGCAATTCATGATGTCTAAGAGCAGAAATACCAATGTGTTGTAAAGCAGTGGTTCTTGAACAGGAACAATTTCCTCCCCTGGGGACACTGGATAGTAACAGGGACCTTTTTGGCCACAGAATAACAGTGCCACACACTAGTTAGTCTATTCTACAAAGGCAAAGGACTTTGACAGACATGGTATTTTTCTAAGTCATGTAGCAAGCCCAAGAATGTAGGTACTACCCCATTATACAGAACAGCATAGGTCCACCTGCACAAAGCTACCTAGGCAAGCACTGGGTGTGGTGGGGCCCAAGGGCAGTTCTGCTGCTAACCCAGCCTTGGCTTGGCTTGTCCATCTTTTTTTTTTTTTTTGGGTTCGGTCATGGGGCCTGAACTCTGGGCCTGGGCGCTGTCCCTCAGCTCTTCAGCTCAAGGCTAGTGCTCTACTACTTGAGCCACAGCGCCACTTCCGGCTTTTTTCTTTTTGCTTATGTGGCGCTGAGGAATCGAACCCAGGGCCTTGAGCATGCAAGGCAAGCGCTCTACCACTGAGCCACCTTCCCAGCCCCGTGGCTTGTCCATCTTTTCCCCATTGAAGGACTGGGTGGTGTATGTCAGGGGAAGGAAGGACCCGTGACCATTTCAAGGAGCGACGACTTCCCAACCACCTAAAATAAATCACACAGTGAATTCCACTTTGCCGCCTCTTGCTGATCAAAGTCAAAGATCATGAGGAAAAATAAACCCTGGATCTTGGGAATTACGTCAGATGTGTGTGAAATTTTAACCCAGAGAGCTTGGCTGAGAAGAGGCACGGCTTGGAGCCAGGGCTCTGCCACACACTGTTGACCCCAGTTGACAGGGTGTGAGAGAGGGAGGGACACAGACAGAGAAACAAAGGAAACATCTGCTCAGAGCACTGGGACACCATTGAGATTCTCCTCAAGGAGTCCGCAGTTCTCTGGACTCCAGGTTGCTCCATGACCTGTGTGGTTGTGTGCAGAACTGAAGAACTGATCTCCATATCACTGCCAAACTGAGAAAGGCCAGCGTGGCCAGGACCCATCATCCGTGATGCTGCACAAGCAAAGGTTCCATTTCCTCCCTCATTCCTGTGCTTCCCAAGTGCTCTCCCATGGAGGGCAGGTTAACCTTCAGTGTCATCATGACCAGTGTCCATTCTTATGATCATGAAGAATGGACTCATTATTTTATGGAACACCTACTATGGGCTATGGATCGAATGGTGAGCATGCTACACATGTTCCAGAGACCTTTCATGGAGCCAGTGGGATGGCCATACAGCTGTCAGACTCCATACATCACAAAGGCTTTTAGTGGCCAGGCCACCAGAGAAACATTCCAGAAGGATGGATCATGGAGTTGGCATTGGAGAGATTGTTAGTGATTTGCCAGTGTTAACACTAAGCCCTTCTCTGGGGTAAGAGACTGAGCCAGGGGACCGTCGTCCCTCCAACAGGCCTGGCTCACAGTGGGGCAGGGAGAAGGACCATTCATGTCATGGGTCAACCAGTGCAAAGACACTGGGTCCCAGGGCGCTCCAGGCACCTGAGTTTTGGGGCAACTGGAAAACAGACAGGAGACCTCTCCACATAGAGAGGCGGCCTACTGTCCACTATGAAGATCCTTTTCTCGCTCTGTAGTGCCCACCTCTAGCAGAAAGCTGACATGTTTATGAAAGGACACAGTCACAAGGCCAAGTGAGGGTAAATGTGGTCTTGGGGCCTAGGCAGAATCCCAGAATGCCTCACTGTGTGGCCTGCATACCTGTTTCTCTGGACCTCAACAGTTCTCTGTTTGGGAATGTCTCTGCCCGTGATTACATACTTGTGTGATTACGGATGATTGTCCTCCATCCACACTCATCCAGAAGATTCTTGAGGGCTGAAGCTTTTCAGTGTCTCATCTGTAGGGATGAAAGGTGTACAGTTTATTGGATGAACGGATAATTGTAGGCACTGTGGTTAGCACCACACAGAGAACATCGCGGAGGCTTTGTTTACCTGCTGTCCTCTAACCCCTAGTATTCCATCCCTGACTGGAATAGCCCCGCCAACCTTCAGAGAGGAAGTCAAGGCTCACTCAGGGCTGCACAGCTGGGTGAGCTCAGGGGCTCTGTGCTAGTACTGTGTGTTGAAATCATTAGAGGAAATAACCAATGACTGAGTTCTGATTCCATGCTGGGGGTGGAGCCTGACAACAGAGCTTAAAATGCTTCCAGCCAACTCCATGTGGAGATCACAGCTCTAGCTGGAGAAGCAGCAGGCTGACCCCACCTGTGCTTTACCCAGATGCCCAGAGATAGGCAGACCTCCCAAAGAAGGTCACACAGCAAGGAGGCAAGCATGGAGCACCATCCAGGACCAGAGGGAGAGAGTGCCTGAGGCCATTTACCTACACAAGGAAGACCCTCCCTGGATGGTGGCAGCTTCTCAGGCTGAGCCTCTGAACCTAGCCCCCAGCAGAATGGAGGAGCAACCAGGAGGGCCCCATCCCATTCCCTGTCCGCTGGCTTGAGGCTGGTAGCCTCATCTGTGGCTCCCAGGGGCTGGGACCCCTTAAGGTCGAGCAGCTATCTCCAAACCTAGGGTCTGTTCAGAGGCCTTGACAGGGAGAGGCCGCCCTTTGCCTCCTGCAGTGGCTCAGTTGTCTACCCCAGATGCCCATTTTGGGAGGAAGCTTGGAACCTTCCCACCCTAATGGGCTCCACCATGGATGTGAAGAAGCAACCAAATGTCCCTCATCAATCACCCACCCCATCTGGCTCCCGGCCTGATGGTTTTCAGCTGACTTGAAAAAGACCCAATTAGATCAAAACATTTTGACAATTTATCTTATGGCACGAGCAGGTCCAGATCGAGCCGATGACTTCATCACCCTGGAGGGGGAAGGAGCCAGGCACAGGTCACGCACGAGGTCTGGAGAAATGACAGGTTCCCCCAGGAGCCTTCCTGTGAAACTGGAGTACAGCCCCCCTCCTGGCAGCTGCAGACCCTGTTGATACTGGCGTGGGAGATGAGGCTTGGAGTCAGGGAGGCTGGCTGGGGTCAAGAAAATGGCCAGTCAGAAAGGACCAAATCCTCTGGGCAGCTTGGCATGTGGATGCTGAACATGTGGCAGATTTAGAAGCTGAGATGTGACTAAGGCACGATGCAGGCGTGTGTGGGGAGGGAGGGCAGGATGTGGGCCCTCAATCCTGAGGTCCAGGCTCTGGACTTACTCAGCCTGTGATTTCCACCCTCTCCCTTCTTTGGGTGTGGTGGTACCATGTTTTAAGAAGCTGTTTCAAGGACCACCATGGCTCTTGGTTTTGAAGAAGCAAGGTCTCAGCTGCCCTGAGGACCATGGGTGTGGGTGCCATCAGCCTTGCCGTTCCTCCTTCCTACCCCCATGTGTCTTGAAGACCCCTTAGGGTGATGGAAGAGTACATCCCAGTGGCTCCCAGAACTTCCTTTTCCCAGGCCCAGGGTACCGGCAGTCTGAGCGACTGTTCTCCTTCATGCTAGGGAGAGCCCTGCCCAGCAGCCTGTCACTGCCCTTCCTGGCTATTTCTGGCTCCTGCCGTGCTCAGGGGCCTGCTGCCTCTTCTGGGAGGGATGACAGGAGACACCGCAAGATGATGGGCCTTTCCTAGGGAGCCACTGGCTCCTGCACACCCCACTCACACCCTCCACCCCATATACACCTGCAGACAGACGCCATGCTGTGTCCTCACTCCCAGGGCCTGCTCTGCTGTAGGTAGGCCAGACAGGTACACAGACCACCTTGTGTTCTCCAACCTCTACCTCTCATTCTCATTCAAGAACCTTCCACTAGCTTCATGGATACCATGCCTCTCACGCACTCCAAATCTCTTGTACCTCACATGTACATAAATCAGTGGAATAGCCAGACATCCAGGAATCGTCTCAGTCACCGCCAGCTACTGGCATTCATGTGCTCATGTTTGCAAAAGCAAGCACATGCTGCATCCCTGCGCCCCACTTCCACATAGCTGGTTGGGACTCTGGGGAGATTCCTGCATGTGGGGCTTGGCACCAAAAGTCTGTCCTCCACAGAGCTGTCCCTCTAAAGCTTTGCCACCCAGGCTCCTGTGATACCCAGTTCCCATAACTTCCAATTCCCGTGACTTCTGCTTCTGTGACTTCCGGCTTTTCCCCAGGGGCCTGTCTTCCTGCAGGCTGAGAGTCTCTTCCCCTATTTTATCCCTTATTGTTCCTTCAGGAGTTTCTCTCCATCCTGGCTCTTTTGGGCAGTGCCTACTTTCAAGGATCCAGTTCCTATGTGGGATTTGATATTCTTCCTTGGTGCTGCTCTTAGTGCCATGGTCTTTCCTTGGGTTTACCCCAGGTACTGAGGTCTGGAAGTCTCAAAAGATCCACCAGGCATGCTGGTTGGGTAAAAGACTCACTGCCAGCCATAACTTAGTCTGGTTCTTACTCTGGCCTGACTAAGTCTCCCCTCTGTGGATGGAGGGTCAAGGGGAGCCTGAGGACTGCTTCAGTTCAGGCTGCCAGTTCATCGCCAAGGACTTCCCAGAGTCATCAGTCTAAATCCTTAGGTGTTGTTCCTGCACACTTGCTGTCATTCCTTAGGTGTTGTTCTGCACGCTTGCTATCATTCCTAGCTGCAGCTTGGGTTATTTCAGTTGCCTTATCTGGTCTGAGTTGATGGCTTACTTAGTGCTCCTTTATTTGCAAATCTCAACTCTTAATAGGCTTGGGTACAAAACAGGTCAAATGATTTATGCAACTAAAGAATAAAGAAGACTCTGGGGTTGTGATAGCAGCTGGACCCCCTTCCTTCCTCTCCGTAGACATTTCTGGTTGTCTTGTGCCTCTCAGAGGCCTCTATGGTTGCCCACAGCTCTAGAGCATATGGCCAGAGTTTGTGTTTTAGGAAGGACAGCTCTTACCCTCTCCTCCTGGAAAAAGATGAAGATCTCTGATTGGTTCATCCTGAGTCAGGTGCCACCCCCAGGACCAATTGCTGGTCCTAGGTGATATCCTAGTGCCTCCTTTGCTCTGAGAATGACCCCACCCTGCTGGCTTGAGTGATAGGATCCTTTTTCCTCAGCATCCTTGAAAGAGGAATGGAGGGAAAGGAGACCACAGGGCTCCTTACAGTTAGCCTCTACTTCCTCCTCACCCTCCTACCCAGGACAGGAGTGATAACAACACTTAGCAGTTGGGATGTAGACATCTTAGTAACTCCTGGGATCCAGCTCCTGCTCCAGGGTCAAGAAGCAACCCTGTACCAACAAGCAGCTCAAGGCCTGTTTTGGGGGAAAACCCCCGGAGGGAGCTGGACAGACTTCAGCCCATAGGCCCACCTCAGCCCCCAAACCACTCATTTTTGTTAGTGGTTGCCTCATATCTTGAGGATATGACCTGCTGCCTGCCCACCGAGGACCCCTGGCACCATGGTCTACGATGGGTACACCCAGCTCCGTCACAGAATGTGTCTAAATCCAGTCCTGCTAGGCACAAAACTCCTCCTTGTTCTGATTTCTGAGTGCACTCATTGGCTGAGCGAGGTGGGTATGGACGCTTCTGTGTGGGTCAGGGTGGGAGATGGTTCACATGATAGCCACCCTCGCAACACAGTCCCTCTACCCACCAGATTCCCTTCAGGAGACCTAGGCTGGAGTTATCCCAGGAAGGAAGCCCTGCTGGTAAGGTGGGGCCTACAAGTCTTTGGACAGACTGCTCTAGTGGTTCACTCACTTTTTCCAAAGGGTTTTGAGGGTGTAGGTTGCAGAGTGGCTTTGGCAGATTGATGGCTGACTGGATAGGTAACCGTCATAAACACCACCATCTGATACAATTATGTGTGTTATAATCATAATTATGTGTGGCAATGCTACTTAGCAAATTCTGCATCCTTTGGCCTGTCTTACGTGCAGGTCACTACACTTATCTCTCTTCACTTGCCATTGAGGACTTATACTAGACTTGAGACTTACGCTGGCCGACAGCCCCAGACTCTAAGCTCAGCATTCCAATCCAGGCTGGTGTGATTCTAAAGTCTCTGCACCATAGGTTCCCAAACTGGAAACAACCCAAATTCTATCTATAGGGGCATGGTTTTAGAGATGGGGGTCCAAACCACGGAAATCAAGCAGCTGCTTACAATGAGCTATGTCTGCCCTGGCTGATACGTAATGATTTCTAAAAGGATGGTTAGGTGAGAAAAAACAAAGGATAAGAATAGCATAGTATCCCTTATGATCTCTCTCATCACTAATGGGACTATAAATTCTATGCATTCATGTATACACAGGCCTGAAACAATGTGGTCCACACAGCCCCTAGGAATGGACAGGAGCCTGGGTGGGACCCAGGGCTCTTTGATTGATCTGTGTTTGTGAGGACTTGTCTTCCTGCATCCCCTATGCAATTAGAGGAAAAAAGTGAGGACTATGACTGCAGCAGCTCCAAGGTGTGTGATTACTTGGATGTTCAGCCCAGCTGTTCAGCCTATAAGCTGTGTGACTCCAGGCTGGTCACTTAGGCTCTGTTTCTACATCTGTAAAGTAAGAGCCATACCACTACCATGCCATGTCTGTCAGGGGGTTAATGCAGGGCTTTCTAATCTTAGGACTATTGCTGGTTCTTCTTAATTCTTGGGAGGCATGAGGGGATTGGCCTATCTGCTATGGATGGTTGGCAGTAACTCTAACCTCTATCTTGTAGCTGCCAGCAATATGCCTTACTCCAACCACAGCAATAAGAATGGCCCTGGAGGCATATGATTCCAAGTGGGATCCACTGGGAGTTCTTTAAAGTGCTCAGGGCATTCCTAGCACCTAGGAATATTGAGAAAATGTGGGTGTATGCATCCAGGTAGGAGGAGGTGAGTGGATAGTGGGCTGTGTCTTTCTTTGTCCAGCCAGGCAGGCACGTAGTGTTTAGTACAGGGACAGAATTCAGGGCTGGGTCAAGGGGAGCCCAAGGTCTGCTTCTGCTCCTGCCCCTTATTCCTGGGAAACTATGGGGTACAGTCTCCACATTTAGGGCCTCCATTTTCTTCTCTGAAATATGGATCTCTCATCAGGGCAGGGCTTGTCCTACTGTGGGATCCAGAGAAACTATCTTCCATCTTTCAGAGCCTTTGTCTAGCCCCCCATCTGCAGCCCCAGGGCCGGTCTGTGGCTTTGCCCAGCCAATCTAGGAAGCCTTCCCACACTCACCCCCTCCTTCCCTCCACAACTGGGGAGCAGATGCGGCCGGGTGGCTGGTGCCCAGACACAGGTGGTACCACCTGCCACAAGTGCCTTGATTCTTGATCATCCTACAATCACTTTTGGCCCCCAAACAATTTGCTGGGTGAAGGGAGAGGAGGGCCCAGAGGGAAAAGAGGAAGAAAGGGAGGGAGGGAGGGGTGGCTCAGGGTTAAGAATGGCCTTTGAAGTTTGCAACCGTCTTATAGAAAACATCTTCAGTCATTCCCCATTCGGATGATGTCAGGAGAGCATATTACCATCCTGAGATCAAATACAACAGCAAAAAATCACTTGTTGAGCACAGGCTACAGTCATATATCAAGTATTCCAGGCACACGCAATTCGTAACTTTCCCCCAAAACAGATTGATATTTTCTTCTTCCACTTTCTGGAAAGAGACATCTGACTTTGCTTCAAGTGCAGTCTGGGAGGCGATGGGGAAATTAAAGCGGAGCCATTGTCTTTGCACGATTATGCCAGCCATGCAGCTGACAGCTCTAGAATGTTTCATCTTTCTCTTTGTGTTGCTTGGGTGCAAAGCTATTTGTTATCTGCCATGCAGGGGGGAAAAAAAGAAAGCTAATGTTTCTACCTCAGAATTTGGTCCAAGTAATAAATAGAACAGCAGGCATTGTATTTTTATTCTTTAATATATAAGAATATCTTGTTTGTGGTTTGATTAGTTTGAACTTGTGGTGTCTTCCCAGTTCAGATAGATTTAACATCATAACAAGCAGTAAAACTAGGAGATAGGGATTCCCCCACCCCACCCCGTGTTATCCCCTAAGAATTATGTATTTTCAGGGCTGGCTGAGCCCTTGAAATCACCAGGGCCATTCCTTCTCTTCTACAGGCAGGGGATGGAAGCCCAGTGAGGGTAAGTGACTGCCTAGCACCACTGCTTTGATTTTGGGCAATGCGCTTATCTTCCCTAGAGGTCACTTTCCTCATCCGGGAACACAGTCTGAAGACTTGAGAGACGAAGTCCTGGTCACAACTCTGGAAGTCCACATAGCCATGCCCAGCCAATGTTCTGCTCCTTCTTAGGAACTCAGGTGCTGAGCAGAGTTGAAGGACTGAAATCCAACTAGACTTCACTTCCTTCACAGCTTTCTGATGCTAAGACAAATACCCAAGAAACACAATTTAAAAGGAGGAAATCATGGATCCTGACTCATGGTTTCTGGCATTCTAGTCCATGGTTGCCTGGCTCCATGGTTTCTGGGCCTGTGGTGAGGCAGAACATTATGATAGAAGGGTGTGGTAGAGTTGAGCTTCTCAGGGTGGCCAGGAAGTAGAGAAAGTAAGACAGGGAGACATTGGAGAAGGACACTCTCTAAAGGCGAACGCCAGTGACCTACCTCCTCCAACCAGAACTCACCTCTTAAGTCTCCACTACCTTTCATTATGTCATCAAATTATACTATCAATGGATCAGTCCATTGATGGAGTCTCAATCACTTTCAAAAAGCAATCAAGCCTTCAATTAATGAGTCTTGTGGGTTGAGAGTGGAGGAAGAGACACTTTATACCCAAACCATGATACTTCCCTTTCTTTTCTGCTTTTGCTTCTCTTTCCTGCCTCACACATCCGCAATAAATTCACAGAGCCTGGTTTCTATGGCGTCCTATGGGAGCTTGTGCTCAGAGGGGTCACT
Organism: Dipodomys ordii; assembly: GCF_000151885.1. Taxonomy (NCBI): domain Eukaryota; kingdom Metazoa; phylum Chordata; class Mammalia; order Rodentia; family Heteromyidae; genus Dipodomys; species Dipodomys ordii. The sequence continues at coordinate 169,457 of NW_012267747.1, read as the reverse complement.
GCCTGTTCAGGGGAATGAGACTGCAGAGATTCAGAGGCAGACTGTGGTCCCTGAAACTAGCTCAGGGAGACAAGAGGTCATCACTGATTTTGTTCTGAAGCTTCTGGCATGGGTCTCTTTGCCATTCCCTCATGCAAAGGGGAGTGATTAATACATACTCACCACACGCCATAATCACACTGGGCAGCGTTTTTGACGCTCTGAGGCCAGCCTATTACAGGACACTTAGCACAACTCTGTGGCTTAGGTGGGCTCTGAAAGAAGCTGTCCAGGTTTGAACTCCAGCCCTGTCATCACCAGCTCTACCACTGGGCCACTCAGTCTCTCTGAGTCTCTGCTTCCCATATTTTAACTTTTGTTGTTGTTGTTGGTCGTGGGTTTTGAACGCTGGGCCTGGGTTCTGTCCCTGAGCTCTTCAGCTGAAGGCGAGGACTCTACCACTTGAGCCATAGTGCCACTTCTGGTTTTCTGGTGGTTAATTGGAGATGATAGTATCATGAACTTTTCTGCCCAGGCTGGCTTTGAACTGTGATCCTCAGATCTCAGTCTGACTAGTTAGGATAATATGAGTGAGCCACCAGTGGTGCCCAGCCCATAGTTTAACTTTTAAAAAGAAATCACACAAAATAAACAAAAGAAATTAGAATTTAGTGCTCAGATATAATGTAGAAGTAATTGCAAAAGTCCTGTGGCTCCACTTCTCAACATAAGCAGCAGACTTTTCCTACCACCTCTGGGACTCTTCTTTCTATCCTTGTCTCCACTGACAGATACCCTGAAATTTGTGTCTATCATTGCCTTTTTTTAAATTAAAGAAACCTCTTACTTAGTTATTATTTTATTTGCATCACTAAATAGTGTGTTGTTTATTTTTGCTTGTTTTTGAGCTCTGTGAGCTTATATGAGACTCTGAAAAAAAATTTTGGCTGGTGCTCTACTAGTTGTTCCATATGTCCACCCCTTTTTCAGTCTGGTTATTTGGGAATAGGGTCTCACTTTTCATCCACGCTGTCTTAGACCTTGATCCTCCTATTTATACTTCTTAAGTAGCTGGGATGATAGCTATGCCAGATGCATAGCCTTTCCTGTTGAGTTGGCACCTCATGAGATTTTTGTTTGGCCTGGAAACTTGATCCTCTCAATCTGGCCTCTAGAGAAGCTGGGATTACAGGTGTGTGTCCATCTCAGAACTCTTTCATTTTTAAAATTTATTAGAAGATATTAAATTGACCACCATGGAGGTTTCATCATGATTCCATCCAAGCATATTTGACCCGGAACTCTAGTTCACTGTGAGTGCAAGGGTTGAGCTTTAGGAAGTGAGGTGCCAATTTTTAAAAGTAAAGTTGGACACTCCTTTCCCATTCTCATCTTCTCTGTTGACAGCCACACACCCTGGAAAGCACGCAAACACAGTTTTCTATGGTTTGTTACTAAAGACATTTATCACTTTGTAGTGCTGTGCGTGACTCCTAGAGGAATTGCTCAAAGCACCTAAATGGGGCATTTTTCCCCCTTCTTCTTTCAAAGTGCAAACTGCCAAGCCATCGCTGACGTCAGGATAGTGATGACTCAGATTTTCCAACACCAAAGCCCAGAGCCACATGTCCAAACTACTGAGGCGATGCTGTGTGATATGTAGGTTCCATCTGGCATTTGGCTCTGACTTGACACCTTTGGGTACCCCATGTCTCGCCCAGAAGCCACCTCAGGAAGGAGGTAGAGGGAGGTGGGACCCAAGCCAGAGTGTGAGGCCCAGGCCCAGCCCCAGATATGCCAGCAAAGGGCTGGGTGACCCCAGACAAGGTTTCCTTCTCACTGTACTACAGTTTGATTTTTTCTTAATAACCAGCAATTTTCAACGATTTTGTAAAACAAAAGACTCTCAGTCAAAGAAAATCTCACATGAAGCTTTGGTAGAGGATAGGGAAAAGCTGTCCAACATGATTTGGTTGAGGCAGAATTGGGAGTTTTTCCCACTTGTCTTCCCTTCCAGTCACAACATCCCAAGTGCTCCATGGAACACAATTTGAGAACCAATGAACTAGATAAGTGCCCTCCAAAGCTCATCTTAAAGAAAATTACTTACTATTATCATTTCTTTTTGATAATACTAAGAATTGAAGTCAGGGCCTTGTGCTTGCTAGGTAGGTACTCTACCACTTGAACCATGCCTCCAGACCCTTTCCTATATTGGTTATTTTCATGGCAGGCTCTCATATTATGTCTAGACCAGCCTGGTCTGTGATCTTTCTATTTGTGACTCACCATGTCGCTGGGGATGACAGGCATGCACCACTGTGTCCGGCCTTCCTGCTGCCCCTGCATCTAGGGTAGGCTGAATCCTCTGTGCCCAGCCACTGGTTGAGATGGAGTCTCACAAACTTCTTTTTGGCCAATTTTGCCTCGAATCTTGATCCCATATTTCTCTTGTCCAAATATCTAGGATTATAGTCCTTATCAGCTATGCCCAGTTATTTTATTTTTGATAACCTACAAAGCTATGGTAGTATGACAGGATTTGGGGTGTGAAGGATAGTGGGTTGAAATAGGCCACTCCAAATTCACATGTCAGAGTCTCAATCAACCAAGTACCTCAGAACATAACCTATGTGGATGGAGGATCTTAATGAGATACTTCAGTGAATAATGCCACTGGGTGGGTCCTAACACAAGGATTGGAGTTCTTAGAAGGAAAAGGGATGCAGACACAGACACTTAGGGAAAAGTAGCATGGAAGCCTGGGGAGAAGATTATTGTTCCTAGATTAGGGAGAGAGGCCCAGAAAACTCCAGCCATGCAGAAACCTTTATTTTTGAGCTTCCAGTCTCCTAGGTATGGAGCAAATATTTTATTTGAAGGCCCTATAAGCTAATATGCAGGAAACATCTTCCCATACAGTCCATATTTTAAGGAATGTTATGTCCCTCATGCTAAGATGACAAGGCAGCCTTGTAGGTCTCCCTTAGGGGACCCAGGCCCATGGTCCATGGTGGAGATAACATGCTTGGTGGAGTTAGAATTGTGTTCTTGAGCTTAGCAGTATGTGGAGAGTGAGATGAGCAGGCTCCCACAGGGATGGCGATGGGGATATGGTGGCCATCGGGTGTGGTAGTGGGAACTTTGGGCAGGTCTTCCCCCAGCTTCTGGCCTGGAAAGGTCTGACTGTGTGACCTTTCAGGTCTGCTGGGACCAGAACTCAGGTCGTAATTCTTCCTGCTCAAATCTCACCCCTCTTAATCATAGTCATCAATGGGAGAGCTGTGTGAACCTAGCAATTTTCACTTCACAAGAATTTATCTGGGAAAATAACACTCTTTTTTTCACCTTTGGAAACTGCCATTTGGTTTCATGAGGAAAAGAAATTCAAGGTGAAAAGAAATGCAGGTGAGCATTTTCAGTTTTTTTTGAGTTAGATTTTGGCAGAGGTGGCGGTCTTCAGTCTTGGTGCGTGGTATGAGCGTCCATGGCGTGTATGGCAGGAGATGGAAGATGAAGAGCCATGGAGTCATGGTGGTACTCACCAGTGTCTTTCTAAGTGTGGCCAGAGGTGGTGCCAAGCTCTGAATCAGCCAAGAGGGACACAGGGTTGGGGGCCAAGTCAATGTCTTCTTTGGTGTCTAGTGATGGGTTAGCTGTGAAAGGGTTAAGTGTGCTGGTCAGCTAGTTTATGAAATAGCTTATGGAGTCTCACTAGTTGGACATACACATCTGGGTCATGGCTTCTTAGAGTTTTAAAAACTGTGATTGACTTGTTCTGATGACTACCTTTGATGTCATCAATGGTTGATTCTGCCCAACTGTGTGTGTTAGGGAAGGAGATGGCCAAACTGAAGAGTGAGGTTTATAATAGCAGCATAAGGACCATCACATCTTTACACCTGAGCAATTGGCAGCCTGGTACAAGAAAGGAGTTCCTGCTCAGGAAACTTCTCGAAAACAGTGTCAGAGTAAGTAGTCCGGGTCTAAGTTCAAGTTCTAGATCAAAAAAGAAAGAATAACTCCAGAATTTGACAATAAGACACAAAAGTGTTCATCTGAAAAACTTTGTGAAAGAATGATCAGAAATGTGGTTCCCTGTGGCTCTAATACATTACAGTTGCCCCCCAACTGAGTGTCATTAGCCTGACTAATGATCAGAGGATTAGTTCAATGCTGGTGGAGCCCAGCAGTCAGAAAACTATGGCTCTTGGGCCAAATTCAACTCTTCATTAGTTCTTAATAAAGTTTTATTAGAACACAGAAATATCTCTTCCCAGATTTTATTCTGGGCTGCTTTAGTGGTATTTCAACTGAATTGAGTAGTTGTAGTAAGCATCCTGTGTGTTTCAGAGTCTAACATATTTACTGCCTGGACATGGAACAGTTTTTTCCCCCTGATTACTGGTCTGGTCATATGCTAGGCAAGCCTTAATAATAATATTATGATGCTGGGCATGGTGGTGCATGCCTGTAGTTCCTAGAACTGAAGAAGATGGAGAATTTAAGGGCAGCCTGGGCTATATAGGAAGATGGTGTCTCCAAAGTAAAGTGATACTATGAAAATGGGTTGTCTCTAATAATTTGATACAAAGTATAGCTGCATCATCACAGTTATACTTTGCTTCATAATTCTTTCTTAAATAGTTTTAATGACTTGCTTGTATCAACATAGAATAAATTCAAAGATGTTAGTAAAACCCCCATCAACATTCAGGATTTCTTTCTTGTTATCATGGAAGAATGCACTTGGTAAAAAAAAAAGTAGGATATGAGACTGGGTATCTTTAAAAAGTAGTCAAGAACATATGAAATTCTAGACATGGTTAAAGTTATTGTTTATAAATGGTATAGGGAAGGGAGAATGCATAGGGTATAAGCACATTTTAAAAAGCAGGATGTATAATGTTGACATGAACAATAATTAATATTTATTAAGCACATATTAAGCTCTAAGCACTCAATTTACATCTAATATACATTTCATTCAATATACATGAATAAAAATCCCTGGGACATTACTACGGTCTTTTACTTACAGACCAAGAATAGAGACAGAGCTTAAGGCATCTGAGTGTGTTAGTGAGTTACCTGGTAAGTAAGGAGTCTGACAGTGACTCTGCCCTATACATGGAAAGACCTGGAAAGAAAGAAGGCAAACCCCTTGTATTGGTTGTGTCTGGACAGGGGTGGGAACTTCCCCTTGCCAGTTGTCTTTGGCAAGAACTGAACATCTGAACACACAAGTTGGGTGCTTATGTCTCATGGGCAAGTCTTCTGGGGAGCCGTGGGGGTGAGGAGCCATGGGGGTGAGGCTGGAGAGTCCACAGCCTCAACAGAGACCTGGCCTCTACCATCCTTAGCAATGGTTTTCCCCTCAGGTTTCTTTCCTTTGTCTCAAAATGGGTGTCTCACCTCTTGGATCATTTCTTGCACTCAGGGCAGAAAGAAGGTGAAGGGAATAGTGCTAAAGGTATAACTTGGCCTGATTGTCCTTTGTAACACAAAAACAAAGACAAACAAACTTTACTTGGTGAAGATCAGAGGGTCTGAAGTTAGTCTAGTCAAAAAGTTAATGAGTCCCCATCTCAACAAACAAACCAGATGTGAGGGTTCACTTCTGTAATTGTAGCTATAGGAGAGACCCATGGAACCACAAGGTTCAAGGCCTATCCTTAGAGAAAAAAATGAGACTCTATCTGAAAAATAACTAAAGCAAAACAGGTTGGTGGTGGTTCAAGTAGAGGAGAACCAGACTAGCAAGCACAAGGCCCTGAGTTCAAATCCCATACACCAAACCAAACCCAACAAACCCAAAACCAAACATTTCCAACTAGAGCCAAGTGCTGGCGACATGAAACCTAAAATCTTAGCTTACATAGGAAGCGGAGATCTGAGGATTGAAGTTCAAAGCCAGCCTGGGCAGAAAAATCTGAGAGATTCTTATCCCAATTTACTAGCATAAGATGGAAGTAGAGGTGCAGCTTGAGCAGAAAAAAATAAGGGAGATTGGGAGAGGCTTTGAGTTCAAGCCCCAGTACACACACACACACACACACACACACACACACACACACACACACCACACACACACACACACACACACACACACACCTTCCAGTCTGATACCTGTCTGTCCCCCTTTCCTCCCCTTCCATGAAGGAAGCACATCAGAAAGAAGCAGCAGGATGGAGAGAGGAAGCAGGATGGAGAGCCTGAACGCTGCCACTGGGTTCACCAATCACAAACCCCACAGCATTGCCAGGAGGTTGCCCTCAGTTCTGACCTGGAACTTCTTTCTGAAGCCCCCTGACTCTGTGCTCACCCTGCCCTTGGTCTTGAGGGAAGCGGGCTCGCCTTCTCTGTCACATCCCTCCAGCCCCTTGGGCAGCCCAGTGGCCCTCGTTCTTCTCCAGTGAGGTTGCCATGGGCCACGTGATGTCAGGCTGCTGCTGGCCAGGAAGCTAGGCTTCCTCCGCTGTAAGTGGAAACCTCGGGTCCCTTTAGATCGGTGGAGTCTGTCACTCATGCAGAAAATGCGAGGTGATGGCAAAGGTGCATGGGGCTCAGAGGCATTAGGCCGCTTTTATGGACCTGTCAAAGTCCATTGGATGAGGTGGCACTTCCTTTAACTGATCTCTGGGGTATCTTCTTTCTGCAGACTGTGGAGCTTGGACACAGTAGCAGTTCTCTCTCTGAGCCCAGCCTGGAGGCTCCTCTCTCCCTGGGGCTGCTGGGGGTGGAGGGCGACTGATAGCATAGCCCACCCCCATGCGAAGCCATCATTCCAAGCTTGAATGCACAGAGGATACCCTCCCCGTGCCATCCAGCTCCTGGGCATAGGCCTCCAATGAACAGACCAGCCTGGGGCTGCTTTTCATGGCCAGCTCCCCCAGGGGATTAGCGAGGGGGAGGGGAGTCTTGAGGAATGCATCCCCAGGATGTGATTCAACCAGCTTTCCCCTCTTCATCTAGCACATGGGGTCAAACATGAGACTTCTTGACAAGTCTCCCGAATGATTCCAGGGCTGTTGGTGTGCGATGTTCTCCTACAGGAAAGGTTGCGTTCTCATGCTCACAAGGTAACATACGGACTAGCTGCAGCCTCTGGTTCTGGCATGAAGGAGGCTAACAGAGAAAGGCCCCAGCCTGTAAATCAGATTGGATTCACCTAATGGCAAAACTTGTCTTATCAATGAGAAGAATGACATGTCGGTGAATATGGTGCCTGTAATCGCTAGAGATCTAGAAGATCTCAGCTTGAGGCAAGCTGGGGCATACAGTTTTCAAGACCCCATCTCAATGAAAAGGCTGGTCACAGTAGAACATGTCTGTCAGCCTACCTGTGCTAGAGGCATAAATAGGAGGATTGAGGTCCAGAAGTAAAAGCATGAAGCAGTATTATTAGATAAAAGAAAATGTAGTACTTTGTTTCTTTGCCCTGGGACAGAATATTGCTGATCTTACAATGTACTTACACAGACTTCTACTCATGATCTGTGGGTAGTTTGCATTCAGGGCCGCTCGGAGCACTACTGCTTTACACGTGCTACTGCGTTTTCTGTGCCTCTGCTGATTAGAAACCTAGAAGGGAAATCTCAAGGTCAAAGATGTGCTTGCCTGTAGCTTTTTAGTAGATACTCATCAAGTATTTACTAAAGCTGTGGCATTGATTTTCAATTCCACAGGCCACGTGTGAGTTTAGTTGTTCCCTATCATCACTAATACTTTGTGTTGTGAGTCTTTCTAGTTTTCTATTCTAGGAAATGTAGAATAGGCTGTTTGAGACATGCTTTAATGACTGTATTTGTACTGGAGAAGCACAAATTGCTTTTTCTCCAGTTGGCTCAGACTCCATGGTCATGAGGTATGTTTATAACAAACCTCATTGGCTTAAAAGAACCTGAGCACCTATCCGTATCACACCCATTTGTGTGCAGCAGTGGACAAACACAGATTTCTTGGGTGCTGTAATGTGCTCAGTGGTCTTGAGAAATTTTCTCATGGGAACTCAAGTGTTTGGATGCTGTGTGCTCTGAAGCCAGGGTGACAGTCCTTCTTCTCAGTGGTCCTCTGCTAGGCTCCTGTTTTGTATCCTGGTGCTTACAATCGCCTGGGATTCCTGGCAGGCTGATAATGGTTATAGCTGACATTTTTGGGAATCCTCTCTAAACCTTTAGCTATTGGGGAGTAAAAGTAAGATGGTGCATGCAAGTCCTGGGCACAGGACCTAGCATGGAATAGATGCTCAGCTACTGGGCCAAGACTAGAATTGGCAATGAGGTACATAGGGTGCAATGTTGAGGGAGTTTCTCCCTCACTGGTGCTGACTCTGTACGTTCATGACCTTGACAGCGCCCACTTTCCTCATCCTCAGCCCTGATCAGCTTTGCTGCTGCCATCAATCTGCCCTGTGCCTCCCATCCCCCTCCTGCTGCAGCCCCAAGCCAGCACCTTCCAGACAACTCAGTTTGAATCTGCAAAGGATTTAAAAATCAATTTGCTGGGCTTGAAAAACATTAACACATATACAACATGAAACAGAATAGTGATTATTATAATCTATCTTATATAATGTAGTAATTAATCTAAGAAGTTAAGGTTTCAGGGCTGGGAAGGTGGCTCAGTGGTAGAGTGCTTGCCTTGCATACATGAGGCCCTGGGTTCGATTCCTCAGCACCACATAAGCAAAAGGGAAAAAGCCAGAAGTGGCACTGTGGCTCAAGTGTAGAGCGCTAGCCTTGAGCTGAATAGCTGAGAGACAGCGCCCAGGCCCAAAGTTCATGTCCCACGACTGGACCAAAAAAAACAAAACAAAACAAAAAACAAAAAAAAAGAAGTTAAGGTTTCAGTTAGATATATGCATGTACATACTAGGTCTACATGTGAGAGACGTATTTTGTTTGTGACGTGGCGGTCATGGCCTGGAGCCTGCTAGGCAGGCACTCTACCACTTGAACTACTCCTCTCGGCCTTGCTTGTGTTGATTATTTTTTGAGGTAAGGTCTGCCTTTATGCTGAGGCTGGTCTGGACTGTGATCCTCCTATTTGTGCTTCCCTGAGTCACTGACATGACAGGCATGTGCCTGGACCCAGCCAGGGGTCCAGATGGAATCTCTCAGACTTTTTTTTTTTTTTAAAAAAAAACATTGGCTAGACTAGAACAGAACCTTGATCCCTCCATGTCCGCCTCCCAAGTAGCTAGGATTACAGGCTTCCACAGCTGTGCCTGGTGTGAAATGCATTTCATACTGAGGGTCACAGCATAAAAGAATTTTTTAAACGGTTGCTCTGTCAACTTTGCACCACTGGCAGGTTCCAGAACACCATCTGCTTTTCTATCTGCCTCCTTTATCTGCCAACTTCCTCCCATCTCTGTGCATCCTGCTTGAGCACCCTTAGATCCTGAATCTTGCCCTGCCCCCTACAAGCAGAGGCCAGCTCCTGCTTGCTCGTGTCCCGACCCCCTGCCTCACACAGCACAGCAGGGACATGATCAGCGGTGGAGACACCTAGACAGCTAGGTTCCATCCCAGCCCACTAGGTGAGTGAGCACACGAGGGGACTCCATGCCTCAGTTTCCCCCTGAGGCATCACAGGGATGAGAACCCACCTAGTAGGAATCAACTGAGTTCCTGTAGAGATGTGCCTAGCCCAGCTTGGTGAGCTCACAGTGATTTGTTTCTAGTTTGGGTCCTGGCAAAGTGGTCATTTTTTCACCACCCTGTGGTATTTCTGGGTCTAACTGCCATCCTGCTCTGTGGCCGGCTGGGCTGAGGGGAGGTGTAGGCCTGGTGATAGGAGCGGTGTAGCCCATGCCTCAGCTTTTGACTGTGAGTTTCCTGCATCCGGGACACAGTGGGGCACTTGAGATTTGTCTCCATCTGTCTGTCCAGCAGGGATCACTGGCACTCGCTCATTGTGCTCAGGACATCCCTGTACCTTGATGGGACCCTCAGGCAGTGAGTCCTCGATGGGCTGAGGGGTCCTCTGTGTTTTTAGCAGGAGATCAGGGGCCAGTTAAGCAGGACAGTTTGGGATAGGCTTGGGCAGACTCAGGGGGGAAGTGTGAAAGGTCAACTCTTCCCAGTCATGCAGTAGACAGCGGAGGCATCAGCAACTGCAAAGGAGCGCACACTTTTACACACATACCTGAAATGACCCTCACATCCACATCCATCATCTGGACATTTGTGTAATCATGCACACAAACCCCGTGTACACAGAAGCATGAATATACTCATATGCATGCATCTGCTAGTGACAAGTAGTAAATCTCAGAGAGAAACAGCATAAATTACTAAGAAATAAAGATACTTCCCTAGCCTGGTATTGGTGGCTGACACCTGTACTCCTAGCTGCTCAGGAGGAGGAGATCTGAGGATCAAGGTTCAAAACCAGCCCAGGCAGGAAGGTCTGTGAGATGCTTATCTTCAATTAACCACCAAAAAGCAGAAATGGAGGTGTGGCTCAATGATAGAGCACCAGCCTTGAACAAAATTTCGAAGGCACAGTGCCCAGATCCTGAGTTCAAGCATACACACACACACACATACACACACACAATGCCTAAATGACCACCATCTCAAATCCCTGATAAACATGGAAAAAGCCTTGAGGATATTAACAAAGATGGTCTCAGTTTTCCCTTTCAGCCTTTTTTGGGTGCCCGAAGCTGTTCTCTGAGATCCATCTGCATAAGGATCTGGGTTTACCTTCGTTCTATAGCTTCCCAAAGTACCATGGAGGTTGGGACACAGCTATCATCTGCGTCTCTGGACAACTCAGGCTCTCAACAGCACATTTTCTAGAGGGAGGGAGGCAAAAGAGAAGGAAGCCATTGCCTGGCATCTTTGCCTTGTGCCCCCGCCTCCCCTAAGCAGTACTTGGGCGAGTCCATCTTCCTGCATGAGTTCAACTTTTCCTATCTATAAAATGGACAACATCATACCATACTCACCAAAGACAAAGTGATGAGATTCTAAACTACACTGGCACAAAAAAGATAGGTGCGTCCCTCATGTGTGTTCATGCCAGAAGAAAGCCAGGCCAAAGGGAAAGGGCTAACCTAGAGTTCTCCTATTTGTGGTACCACCGCCCCTTGAGCATTGCCTTCATGTTCATGGCTAGAAGCAATGGCAAAGAGAAAGAGATCACTGGAAGGACTTGCCTTTGAAGTTGAAAAATAACCCCTCAAATGACCCCAATGGTACATATCATTGTAAGAACATCCTTTCGAGCTCAGTGTAGTCACTTGACCAGATGGGCTACAAAGGAGCCTGGAGACACAGCCACATGCCCAGTGGTTTTCTGTGGAGAACCGGAGCTTGCTCTTGGGTGGCTAACCAGCTGTCTTGCCATGAATAGTGACACCAGGCAGCGGGGGTGTGAAGAACAAGTCAGGTAATATGTACCATATGCAAAGCACAAAGCACAGGCCTTGTCACATAGCCTGCACCCGAGAAAGGGGGCCATTTCTAAGAGAGTCTTTTAGAATAAATGTTATAATGCAATCAGAGCACAATTTTCTTAGTCCTTCAGAGGGGCAGGGAGTATGAAGAAACAGAAGATGCACAGCCTTGAAGCGTAAAACTGCTTGCAGGATATGCAACCTGCCCAGGTCCCTCCCAGATGAAGTGTAGATTCTCTAGAAGATTCTTCTAGATGGAGCCTGAAAAGCATCAGACAATAGCCCATGACTTGGTTCTCATGCTCTGGTAAGTGCTGCTTGTCACTTCAGTGGAGAAGTTCAGGATGGGACCTGGGGATTGCGTGTCTCCTGTGTGGTTCCCCTCTACTGCACAAGTCATCTCCTTTAGAGAGCCTTCTTTTTGTACCAGTACAGTACTAGAGCTTGAATTCAGGTTCTGGGTGCTGGCTTCTTAGCTTTTTCACTCAACACTAGTGCCCTACTACTTGAGCCATAATTCCACTTCTGGCTTTTTGCTGACTAATTGGATATAAGATTCTCATGGCTTTTCCTGTCAGAGCTGGCTTTGAACTGTGATCCTCAGATCTTAGCCTCCTGAGTAGCTAGGATTATAGGCATGCTTGTAATTGGTGCCTGGCCAGAGTTTCAGTTTTGTCCACATACAAAATGAAGTCCAAGACAATGCTTCCCCTTCAGGGTAGTTATGAGCAAAAGTGAGATAATGGGTGTGTGCAGATTCTGAGGACCCTGCAGATGTGAGGAATTAGAGTAATTAGCTAAAAGTGGAGGAATCCATCACCAGCAGTCAGGTGTCTCCTCCAGACCCATGGGGGTTCATGTGGTGGCTGGGTGGAGGCCTGTACCTTTCCAAGCAAAAAGCCTTCCTGGCCCCTGGGTGTGGCCATGGGGGCTGTCGGTCCTCATTAGCAATCCCTCTCAGGATGCTTCTCCCCTCTTGACAAACTTGGCACAGAATTATTTCCTTTGGGTTTCCTAAATCCTCTTTTAGCCAGAGGAGACAGAAAGCACCACATCTCTTCCCACCTGGAAATAACCAGGGTCCACACCCCTCCACTTCTCCACGTAACTTTCACAAAAGGTAATTGGTGACACAAGACTAAGGCAGGTGGCAAGAAACAAAGAAGCCAGCACCAAATTCTACCTGGCCACATGGTCCGGTGGGACTTCTGGGGGGCCACATGGCGTTGAGTCTGGTGCCTTGCTTCAGCGTATTTGTGCACAGTGAGTTACAAATGTCCCTTCTGGAAAGAGCCACAGCCCAGGATCTGAATGTGGAGTTGGGCAGAAGTACATCTTCATGTTCCCTTAAGCTGGCCTGGAAGGTCAGCTATTCTCTATTCTCTCTTCCTTGGCAAATGGACATAGTGATACTGCAGTCAGTTGTTACAACCAATCTTTGGCTGTCTCTATGTGATGCAGTGGTTGTAGAAGCCTCTCATTGGTCATCTCTTATGCTCATCACTGGGATGGGCTCAACCTATACTTGGATTCTTATAGCAGCTCAGGAGCAGAATTTGTGTCACATTTCACAAAGGAGAAACTGAGGCTCAGAGGTCTTTGAAGGTTTGTCTGTGCAAACAGAAGAGCGCCAAGCTTGTCTATCTGGCTCCACAGCCAGGACACAGGGGCAGAGAAGCTTGGAAAGGAAGTAGGTGCTTGCTCTCAGCTGGTGCCATAACCTTCAGAGATCCTTGTCTTTGGGCTAGCTGCACCCCTTGGGGTCTGTGCTGTTGAGGGACATTTTTAGGTCCTCTAAAGTCTGGTTTGAGTGGTTGTGGTATACTTCCTGTGTCTTCAATAATTGGTTTTAGGAGCCAATGGAGTCCACTAGCTCTTCATCCACGTGTATAAGGACTTAGGAGACATTAAGACATTCATTAATAGTTCAATATCAGCTCAGTATCTTAGTTCAAAAAGTGAAATGATAAAAAGGGACTTCTAATTTCTAATGCGTGAATCTAGGCCTGTGTGATATCCATCTAACATCTATTTACAAAGATTGATGGTGATAGGACAGACATATATACAACCACAATTCACAGAGGAAATACAAAGGGCCAGTAATTTCACTAGCTAGTAATCAAGGTTTTGAAACAGCAAACATCATCTTCAATCATCCAATAAACAACAATTAGAAGTCTAATACTAATATGGGGAAATGTTATCTTTATCTCTTTTGTGTATACAGGAGTATAAACCAATATTGCTAACGTGAAAAGCAGTAATGATAATTAAAACACAACACACATATGCACACACATGTACATACTGGGGATTTACAACTTCCTAATTCTTCACATATACATGATGAAACATGCATTGAATACTGAATAAAATAGCAAGGACTGGAAATGAGTCAAATGTTTGTCTGTGGAGGTATACTTGCAGAAATAACAGAATAGCCACACCATGGAATAATATGCAGCTTTTAAAATGAATTAGCAGATCGACATTTACCAAAAGGAAACGATTTCCAACATATATTGTTGGGTAAAACAAGCCATCTTAGGTGGCGGCCATGTGAACGGCCTCCTTTTCCTCCTTGACCTTTAGATTGCAATGTGTGCGAGTAGGCAGAGCCTGGAAGCAAATCTGTTTCCCGGAGGCACAGGATTCTTTTACTATGAGCCCAAACACTCACAAGTGCCACGGAAGCTGCTGCCTCTGGCTGACCCATCCCTTTCCTCCATTCCAGTCGAACTCCCATGTGGTCCGTTGATCTCCCAGCCTTCTCCCTATTTCCACTCTGATTCTTTCCTCCCCTCTTTTCTCTCATATGGAGATTAGTAATATCCTTACACATTCGATCCTTTCTGGGTGCCTGCGTGGGGAAGGCCCTAACTTAACCACACAGTCAACACAGCGGTTCTCAACCTTTAGTGGGTTGAATTGCTTGGGGGAATGAGGGAAATACAATCGGCTTGGCCTCCCCTGGATTTTGAGATTCCTAGGTCTGGAGGTGGTGGTAGTGTGTGTGTGTGGGGGGGCACCTGAGCATTAGTATTTTGAGAACTTTTCAGGCCACACTGGTGCAGAGAGGAGCACAGCTTGAGAACACTCTGTTACTGTATAATATGCATATTGTTCAATATTGTTGTAGGCTTGTCTATGCCTGTAAACTTGAAGAAAGGTTTGGAAAGTACCCAGCAAATGTCCACCATTTCTCTGGAGTGATCAGGCAATGCAAACCAACATGATGAGGGGGGTAAAGAACAAGGAAGTACAAAGTAGGAGTTCAAATCCCAGATTTCCAACCACTGGCTGTGGGACCTGAGGAGAGTTCTTAGCCTCCCAGTGCCTCCAGTTCCTCACTTGTGAAAGGTGAATGATGGTGGTACAATCTCCAGCTCGGGTGGGGGGGGGGAGAAATATAAATTAACATCTGAAAAGCATCAGAGTCACATCTGGAGATAGCTAGTATAAGATGTTGGTTATTTTATTTGTTGTTTGATGAAATGATGACAAAGAAGTCAAATTCTGAGGTTATTTCATTTTATTGTTTTGCAATAAGAATTCGTAATGTATGACTTAGGTAATTAGAACTTTTTAGGCATCAGGGAGAAATTACAATATTCCATTACATGGGTAGGTGACTATGGTTGAAAATATTTTAAAATAGCTGACAAGCATAGATGACTTTCATCCCAAAGATATGATAAATGTAGAAGGTGAAGGCTGTGTTATTAGTCTACATATCTAGTGATATATATACATATATATGTATTCATGTACATATATATATGTGTATATATACATATATATAATGTGACAATATATCACATATATCATATATATTTGGACATATGTATCATATATATGTTTGGATGTATATCTTATATAATATAGATATAATGTTTAGATATTTGTCCACACACAGTACCTTATAATACACGCAACTGTGTGTCAGGTACTCACTACCTTACATATGTAACTGTAACCCTTCTGTACATCACCTTGACAATGAAACTAAATTAAAAAAAGAAATGGGCACACAAGAAACTGTGTCAAGGAAAAGGAACTAAAACTTACAACATTTTTAAAGAAAAAGAAGAAAGGTAGTTGTCCGTGTGGATGTATTTGACATACGCTCTGTAATCAGTCTATAAGCAACATTTAGTGAGCCCATGAAGAAGAGATTCCTTATGAACTTTCTGCTCTCCTTATATCCTTTTTTAAAAAAAATTCCCATACTCATTGGTTGTGAACCTTTAAAGTTACCAAGGCTTTATTGACCAAGGTTCTAAAAAGAAGTGTAACCCAGATAACACAGATATGAAACAAGTCTGATGTGGTCCAGTCCTTAAAGTGTGTGAGTTAGAGCAGCACAATCCACCAGCCAAAGTGAATTACACAGGGATTTAAAGGTGCCATACTTAAGTTCAACAACAGTTCTCACAATGCTTTTTCCTCTCCCTCCATTCTCCTCAAACCACAGTGACTTTGGACATGCCTCCCTGTTCTTTTGGACTGGTTGTTAACTAGTTTCTCTGTTCCTGTCCCTTCGTGAAAGTTCTTTAAGATTTGTATCAGTTTAATCTGAGCTCTACTTCTAAATTTTCAGAGTTCAGCCCACCAACAAATTCCCCAAGATGAATCCAAAAGGAAGTTATCTCCTACTTTTCCTGACACCATTTCTTAGCAATTTGCTTGAATCCGATCAAAGTGGCTAGGGAAGGCTGGTTGCTGTCACACTAGATTCATCAAAAAAGCAGTTTAATTAAGCCTGAGTGTGAACAGGCCTGCTTTTCAAGCATGCCACTACTACTCCAAAGATTCCTTTCTTCCTCCTGCATAATCCAATTTTGATATTGAGCAATTGGCTCGGGAAACTCTCCTGCATCAGGCTGATTATCAAGTAAACCATATCCCACTTAAATAAAGAAGGGTGATATAGAAGGAGGAGAGAGAAGTCAGAATAGCTTCCATTTTGGGCCTTTTTCCCCAGTTTTTTTTCCTGTGCGTATTTGTGTATTATTTGACTTTCTCCCCTGTAAGCTAGAGGATACACATATGTTAGTACATTCTGTCTCTGCTACTCTGCCTATGAGGTAATGATTTTGTTTTTCAGATAAATACACCAAGGCTTAGAGAAGTCAAGTAAAAACTCATCTAAAGTAGCTGGGCTGGGAAGTGGGTCTGTTGTGGGAAACAGCTAAGTAGAGCTTGGCTGTACCATCCCATATCTGTCAGAGACAAAAATCTCATCATGTCTTGGCTTCAGTTGCTCATGTGCAGATATAGCTGGAGATACTTTTCAAGGAGACTTTTGTTGAAATCAAATCACAGCCATAATCACAGCTTTCCAACTGGAACTGTGCAGATGTAGTATAAGTCTTACAGTATATGGGTTAAATTATACAGCAAAACAAAACAAAAATGTCCAACACAACCATGGCTGGTTTGTAGATTAAGCCTATGACTTATTACTACCCCTTCTCCCTTCTAACTCTGTATTCTAGATGCTATCGAGTAGAAAGCTACAGTTCCAGCTTCTCTTGACACTAGGAATCTACATGACTGAATTCAGCCAAGCAGACATACCATGCAAATCTTGCAAGTTCAGAGAACAGTAACATTGGTGGCCATGCACAGAAGGGCCGGCTGTTGGGCTGACAGAGAGCAAACATTTGTGTCAGCCAGTAGATAGGGAGCATAGTACTTGGGGTCCATTGCTCAGGAGCAGAATTCTGGTGAGGAGTGGGTTTCACAGTAGAGCATTCCACAGTGTAGTGACTATTTCTCCCATAAAGTCGCTCCTTGGCTATGATCTATATCTATAGACCTATATCTATATCTATCTACCTTAGTATCCCAATCCCAGTTCTCCCAGCCTGTCTAGAGATCTTCCTTAGTAAATCCCTTCCTGTTCAAACTGACTAGATTCAGTTGTCTGAGAATGATGGAGCCTGACACAGTATTTTCGAGGACTGTGGAGCTGGAAATACCCACCTGACTGCATCACTTGTCTCTTGGTATGTGGCCAGTGTACTGAACCAACACATTTTAAATGCATTGTACATTTCCGGTCACACTGTTGAGATTGGGGCAGAGGCTTTGTGGGGAACAGAGACAGTTTCTGAATTTCCTTCTGGCTTTTTCATTTGAATCAATTATTTTAAAATCTCTGAGGTCATTACAAGTTAACAGTGCTAATGTACCAGACTTACCAGGGATATTAACAAAATGTGTGTGTGTGTGTGTGTGTGTGTGTGTGTGTGTGTGTGTGTGTATCAGTTCTAGGGCTTGAATTCAGGGCCTGGGCATTGTCCATTAGCTTTTTTTACCCAAAGCTAGTGTTCTTCTACTTGAGCCACAACTCCATATCCAGCTTTTTTTGGTGGTTATATGGAGATAAGAGCCTCAACATGTCCAGGCTAGCTTTGGGCCACGATCCTTAGATCTCAGCTCCTAGAGTAGCTAGGATTATAGGTGTGACCCACCAGCACCCAGTCAGATATTTTAAACTTTAAAAAATTACACTTCTGTAAAACATTAAGGGCATTTTCCATGTCCCCACACAGCTTTCATCCAATATATAGTTTCTTCTATCTGTCACAAAGATTATATTTCCAGGCCACTATTGCAGGTAATTATGACCAGGTAATTAACTTCTAGGTCCTAAGATGTTCTGGAAAATATCCAGAACTATTCTACTTCTAGTCTGCTGGCTGTGGATTTCATTTATTTGAGAGAAAACTACATTGTCCCCATTTCAATCATTGTTAGCTGAAGTTGAACCTTATCCTAATTGGTCTACAGGTAGAAAATGCGGCATGCCATGAAGGAGAAACCACAATGCCTGAGTGTGAAGGTGGCATTTTATCATTCTCCACCTTTCACTGAGAATCACAGCACAAATGCACCCATTATCCCATCAGTGAGAGAGGCAGAAAGATGCTGCTTAACTGATCTTGAGTTAACAGTTCATTCTCTCAAAAAAATAAATATACATAAACATCCAAGTGTTACACATGACATCCAGAGATTTGTGAGGCCACTGAGATAGTCAGTGTAATCTCCTTGGAGCCCAGCGCCCTGACATGCCAGCAGTAATGAGACTACCTTCCAACTTCAGGACCACAGCCACACTCTGAAATGTCTTTTCCTAAAATATTTTCCCACTCTTTTGAATCAGGAACAAAACCAAAATGCATCTGAAGAAAGTTAACCTCAAACCTTCCAAGAGAATACATTTCTGGATGCAAATTCTGTCTCTATATACTATACCCATGTATAAAAAGATAATACATAAATATGTTAGAACTATATAGCCATATTATGCAAGTCTGTGGATGTACATGTCCACTTGTATTTATATAATATGCACATATAAATGTGTATCCGTAAAATAAAAACATTGTATAGGAGATAGTCTCAAAGACTTTCCTGAGGAAGCTGGCTTCAAACTATGATCTCCAACTCTCAGTCTTCTGAGTAGCTGGAATTACAGGCAAGAGCCACTAGGTGCCTGACTTCTGATAAGCATATTATGAGCAGGGGACCTTTTGCCTCCTGGGAATCTAAGTCTCCATCACACTATAAGGCCATCCTTAAATCTTCAGGTCAGCTCCTAATTAGTACCTTTCCGGATGAGCCAGGAGGCCACAGAACAAATGGATCACACACTCAGAGTGACCCCTACATAAATCTACTGCTTTGGGCCTAGGGTGTGTGAAGGAGTGAGCGGGGTGTGGGCCAAAGCCCATACTGTATCTGTATTCCTCTAGATAAACAGAGGTAAATCTCCTTCACTGTCCCTGTGAAGTATTTTTATTTAACACCAGCATGAAATTAAGTGAATTATGAAAAGAAAGAGAGCAGGTCAAGGGTGGGTGAGTTCCATGACCTTCTTTTTGCCACGTGGAGTTGGCTCAGTTAGCTGTTTTGATACAGGCACCAACAGACCTTTTATTTATTTATTTATTTTTAAATAAGTCAGAGCTGAGTCAGATGCTTGTCTGTATTCTTAGACTCAAGTTTTCCAAGGGTTAGTTTAGCTATAAATTAACCAGTCTGCAAAAATATATAAAGAAATGAATTGCTTTGTTCTCTGCTGTCTCCAGTGGGGCTCCGGCTGCCTGGGCGAAGCTGGCGGCCTTACCCACTGCCCAGCGCTTTTTATAAATACTAATCAGTGACATATTGAGAAAAATTGTACCTACAAAAGCAGCGTCTTCTTCCATGCAAATCAGGCCCCCAATTCCCCACAGATAAGGATCTTTTTGATGGAACACATACAAAATCTCCAGCTCTTAATTCTTTCATTAGTATTCCAGGCAGATGGCTGGTGAATAACAGAGAAAACTGTCTGAATTGCTGTGTCTGAAACCTAATATTGATTTGTTTAATAGTGTCAGGAAGTCAAAATTCACAAAT
This sequence comes from Dipodomys ordii, assembly GCF_000151885.1. Taxonomy (NCBI): domain Eukaryota; kingdom Metazoa; phylum Chordata; class Mammalia; order Rodentia; family Heteromyidae; genus Dipodomys; species Dipodomys ordii. Next base: position 149,650 of record NW_012267747.1, on the reverse strand, counting down.
CTCCTGTCGATTGTTTATGAGGCAGTTAGCAGCGAATTGGTTGCCCCTGCTTAATTAATAACTCATTACTGAAATTTGATTATATGCTTGAATGCTTTAAATGGGTTCTAACAGGGCATTCGTGGAGTGGTGTGTGGTAACAAGGCAGGGAGACCGGGAGAGCTGCCCCGTCTAGCCGGCTGCTGTGCATGCTTCCCGACAGGCAGGCCTCCAGGGCCTCTTCTGTGTCCCCCCCCTCGCCCCCCAACATGGGTCGCCTCCATGGCTTAGTAGCTGTGTTTAAAATGTGTTCAAGAGTCCTGTGGACTGAGTGATTGAATGCAGGATAGCTCTGAAATATAAGGTAAAGAAATTTCTAGAAAACACATTGGACATGCATAGAATTAGAATTGATTAGGAGAGGCATAGATACTGACATAGCCACTGAAGCTCATTGTGTGTGTGTGTGTGTGTGTGTGTGTGTGTGTGTGTGTGTACCGGGACTTGAATTTAGGGCTTGGGTCCTACCCCTTAGCTTTTTCACTGAAGGCTACTGCTCTACCACAGCTCTACTTCCGGTTTTTCACTGGTGAATTGGAGATAAGAATCTCACAGACTTTCCTGCCCAGGCTGGTTTTGAACTGTGATCAGATCTCAGCCCCCTGGGTAGCTAGGATTACAGGCATGAGGCACTGGCACCCAGCTTTATGTGTTGTTTTAAGGAGCAGAAATCCAGTGTGTCCAATCAGCCCGTGTGGACAGAGTGGCAGGATCAGCATCCAGGAGGTCCCAGGCTTACCTGGCCTTGGATTCTGAGCCTGGGAGGTCTGGGGCAGGTGCTGTTTTGTATGTCCAGAACTGATGACTAGTGAGGAAAGCATAGGAGGCAAGTTAAGATACCATTAGAGGCTAAGGGTGTCTCCATCTTTGGGATAAAGTGATGCCTCCGAGGGAGACCATGCTGGGCATGCTGGGAAGGGAATTCTTCTGCCATAGATTTGTAATGTGGGCCCTGCCCCTCACAGTCCTCCTTGACATCCCATCCATTCACAACTGGCTTCACCAAGGTTGGACTCTGGCTGGGTCTAACGGACCCAAAATCTGAGCCATTCTATTTATTTTCATTTTAAGAGCAATGAGGGGATACAGAAGGGCGAAACGTGAGTGTACCCCCTCCTATACTCAGCCAGCCACTGTACAGGACACCAAGAGTCCCACCCCAGAGTTCTCTGTAGTGCAGGACTGAGTATAGTCCCAGCTAGTACTGAAAACAACTCCTCCCTCACACTCAGTACCCCACCCATCCAGGATGCCATATGCCCAGTCATCTAACCAGGTTTCCACCATTTTTAAAAATTATTAGTAAGTTTTTTTATTGTGAAAATACCATACAGAGGGGTTACAATTAGATGAGCAAGGTAATGAGTCCATTTCTTATCAAGCATTGTTGCCTCCTCCTTTGTTTCCCCTTCCCATCCCTGTCCTCCCATACCCCCTCCCCTCCCTTCCCCACCAAAGTTGTAAAGTTTGTTTTTCGACATAATGTCTTGCACATCTCATTGTTGCAATGGGTCCACCTGTATCCCTATTTAAACAATTTGTTTTTTACAGGCTAGATAGGACTTGCTGAGCTAGCCAGCAACCTGGCTGCCACCAGGGTCTTCCTGTATGATCTACTGCTGTTCTGGAAAAGAATGCAAGAATACATTCTAAATTCTAGACAGCTAAGTCACAAAGGAACTTTGAGGGAGCAGCCCTTTGTTATGGAAGGCTGCCTGGTGACAGGGGTTCACCCCAGGTACACGAAAGGGTCGCAGATGCTCCTAGTAAGTCACACACTGGGCCAGCTCTGTGGCTAGTCCCCTGCAGAGCTGCTGGCTGAGTTAGGAGTAGGAGTGACTCAAGGCTGTACATGTTAAAGTCCACCATCAGGCCCACACAACATGGCTGTGACACTGTGGGGCACAGAAGATCAATGTGAGGACCAGGAAAGGCTTCTAGGAGGAGGTAGGACTTCACAAGGCCTTGAAGGGTGGATGAAGTTTTATTGGGGGGTGGGGATGGAGTATTCCAGATGGGCCCAGGAGCGGGCTGGTCAAAGGTAGGTTTGGGGCCAGTGACTGGCCAGGCTGGCTGGAAGGACGGTAATATGACCAGCCTTTCTCCTGCCTGGGGTCTTAATTGAACCAGTCAAGCTTTCAAAATGAACAGTTGATCATTTGATTAAGAAGGGCCTTTGACTTCTTTCAAGACCCACAGAGACTGATTTTTATCAGTGTGGATCAGAACAGTTTGCACGGAGGAATGCGAGCCAGACCCAGCAAGGAGGGAGGGAGAGAAAGAGAGGGAGGGCCCAGGCTAGGCTGCCCTGTGCTGTCTGAATGGAGCCCTCTGATGGGTGGGCGATCAAGGCTGAGGTCAGGAAGAACTGGCCGGTGTAGGGTGGCTCAGTCCCACACCAGCCATGCTGGGTCCCTGCAGGTGTCAGGAGTCTTGTTCAGGCCCCGTTTCAAGGTCTAAGCTGGGTTTCTCCCTAAGGCTTGAAATCAGGAAGGTCCCAGGACCCCCATCCCCAGCCCACAGAGGCTTTTGCCAGTGTTGGCCAAGAGGCCAATTTGTCAAAGTACTGCTAAAGATTTTTCAGTTAAAAAAAAATAAGAGTCAACCCTTTTTAAACTCTAATTTATTATGCTTGATTACGCAGCTGGAATGGGAGGTAGCTGCTGTTTGTAGTTAAATAACTCCTCACAATTTCTTAAAGAAATGATCTTCAAAGCTTTAACGGGTCAGTGGCTCAAGTACAAAGGGAAGATTGATTTCCAGCCTCCCACCCTTTGTTCCCAGAGTTTAAAACAGACACGTTTGGGTAAATTAGTTTGTCTAGGTTATTAATGAAAGAAGTTATTAAACTCTCATAAATACATGGTTGTATCTCATTGAAAATGCCACATTTGTGGAAAAGTTTAAAAAAAAAAGCCAGAAAGAAAAGGTAGAAAAGCCCAGCAGGATCTATTCGTTTTTGTTTTTAAATTTCATTTCTAGGGGCATATTTGGGTCAGTGAGCTGGAGAAAAGCTGGCTCTCGGTGTCCCCCCAGTGGTGGGGTAAAGAGGAGGAAGGAGCCTGCGTATGCCCAGATGGGGTCAGGAGAGCACACAGTAGGTACACACAGTAGGTGCACAGGGAAGATATTTCCTCCCCAGTAAGTGGAGAATGCCCAGAGGTTCCGCTCAGAAACTAAAGGGCTGCTGACTTCTCTCTTTGCTCAAGGGGTGCTTCGGGGAGGAGGATTTAGCGGGGCTCACCCCAGCCCACATATTGGGGCACGGGTGAGGGGGACATGGCTTGGGATTGTGCCCAGATTTCTGGGGTCTGTGGGTGTGTGTGTATATATTTGCACAGGCAAATACACACCTGAGTTTGCTCTTTCCTTTGAACCTTTAAGAAGAAAAAGAATACAGATAAGCATTTGAAAAGTAACAAAAGCCAAAAATGAAAAGTAAAGCCCAAATTGCCTCTCCATTACTGTGTTTTAGGGTTGTTGTTGTTGTTGCTGGACTTTCCTACAGACTCTCATTTTAATGGACACACACACACACACACACACACACACACACACACACTTAGTGTTGAGGGGCTATTACAACTGCTTTTTATAGTCTTATTTCTTCCTCAAAACATCCATCTTAGGTCCATGGGATTATTCCTATTTTCATTTTTGGGGTCAGTGAACAGAGAGGTTTGTCTTGCCATATGAGGTCACACAGAGACTCAGATTTAGGCTCCAAAGGATCCACTGACTGCTGCTCCCGTCCCACCTTCCTGACCAGCTTGTGTTTGGCTAAGCTGTCCGTCTGTGGATGACAGTGTGGATGGAACTGCTGGAGGAATGGCTTAGCGGCAGGTGTTGCTTCCATAGCAAGTGGAAGACCTTGAGTTCAAATCCCACCACAGCCAACACACGCATATATATACACAAAGGAACCCACAGGAAGAGCTCAATGGTACAGCCCCTGCTTAGCATGTGCTACCTGGAGGCCAGCCTCTAGCTACCCCCACCACTAATATAACAGCCCCAAAGCTCCAAGCATTGGGTCTCATTGTGGGATTGTGGGCACTGTGAATATCATCACAAAGGAAAACAGGGAGAAAGTGAATCTCAAAGTAGCTGAACTATAATGCTAGATTTAGCATCAGCTATAGAGTCTTCAGGGGCCTAAAGCCCTGCCTGATATCCTTTTTTTCTTGGCATGCCAACTGTCCTCATTTTCAACGATGTGTGAAACAATGTGTCAACCCAAGACTAGGGAGAAGTCCTTGTCCCTTTGAGCTACTTCTTGCTTTTCCTTCTTCCAAGTTCCTCCTTTTCTCTTTTACCCTCAGGAAGCTCACCGTTTAATCAGACGCTAAAGGAATTATGTGGTCCCTATGAGCTGCACGTTTCTCCTGTTTTCCCTAGTCTTGTTAGTCTAGTCTCATTTGCATTTTCTTACATCCTATTTCAGATCTTCTGTGACCTTGACACGTGTTTCCAGGTCTCTGGGGACAGCCAGCCCCAACTGCTCTGGCTGGTAGCTTCCCACTATGGGGAGAGCGGAGTGCATTAGTCTTGAGCACACAAGTTTGTGCCTCTTGTTACTGCTTATAAAATTCACGGAGAGCCCAAATCATTAGTCACTCTCCCAAGCATCCTGAGGGACAAATGTTCAAACTCAGCCCCACTTCAGGGCCAAAAAGTAAAATCCAAGGCATGAACTAGAAGCAGTGGATCCAAGGCCAAGCCTTGCTAAGGCACTGGGGTGTATCCTCAGATTCATGAGCAGGACTGGGAATTCCTGCCTCTTCCCCATCCCCATCTGCATTTGTTTGTGGAGTTTCCCACAATGCACTTGTAGGTGAATTGATTGGAATTGCTACCCTGAGCAACCTTTTTGTATTGTTGAAAACTTTATATTGGCTTTAATAAATTAGGGTGAATGAAATTGGCTTTCCATTTGTGATAGTAATGTGATATGCTCTTTTTAAATATAAATGTACTAAGATTATTTTTTTAAGAAATCAATTTGAAGTAAAATTTTTGAGTAAACAATGGAAGAATAGCTGCATAGAAAAGGTCAAACAGAGGAGACCTCGGCTTCCTGCTCTGATTGTTCTTCCTGCCGGTGGCTCTCAGCTGGGTTCTCAGCTCACCTGCAGCTTAGCACTGTGTGCATATGCAAGCTCGAATGCCAGTTTCACAAAGATGAGCAAAAGGAGCGAATCTGTGGCATAAAAATTTCACATGAGCCACTATGAAGGCTCCAAATGCAATACCCACAGTGATTCAAACTTGAATCACTGTGGCAAGCTAGTTCATTCTGCAGAGTGGGTGATAAACTCTGTCTGCCTTGGTTAAACTTAGGGTGACCTTGCTCAGAGCTCGGCCTTGCTTCAATAAGCTGCCACGTTGCTCTCTTCTCTTGTTCTCCATAGGATACAGCCCATTACCCTTGTGTACCAGGAGTACTTGCTGCAAGTGTCTCCAAGCTCTGCCAATGCTGTGCACCAGAGGGAGAGACTCTGACTGAGCCTCAAGCTGTGTCTCCAGGACAAAGGTGAGTGGATCCATCAGGACAGAATGCTTCACAAAGGTCCGTGTGCTGAGGATTCTGAGACCATACCCAGGCTCCTTGGGAACACAGTAACCTGAGCATTTAGAGAGGATGGCAGGATTATCTGCACAGCTGGGGCATACTTAAACTCATGATCTTTAGACCTAACTGTTTCTAGGAGTACTAGAGATAAAGAGAGCACTTAAGGAAAGCCCGCCTACCTATGTTGTGTCTTCCCTTTTCTTGGTTCATCTCCATGGTGATGGTATGGGTTTTTTTTTCCCACCTTCTAGCAGGACTCTGGTAGGCATTGTACAATTTAGTATCTGTCTGAAGCAAGTTCAGGGCCACCACCTCCCAGGCTCCTCTTGGTTCACTAAGGCAATACTTCAGCTTAAGGTTGGGCTGCTCTGAGCTCTTCAGCAGTACCACCATCTCTACAAACACTCTGGGTGGGAACTTCAAATGAAAACAGGCTCTTTTTATTGTATAGGAACCGCTTCAGGCCAGCTGAGCGGATTGGAAATTCGCATCAGGAAATTACTTTAGCAATTTTTTGTCTATATTTTTTAATGAATCTTTGGTCTAATTATTCTGATGTATAAAGGTATTCAAAAATATTTAAATAATTAAGTGTACATCACGGAACATTTTCGCTAGATGTCATTCAGGTTCCGCGTCATTGAGATGGAACTCAGGGGCTTCCAAGTTAGTCTGTACTCAGCTTCCACGAGCAGCTCGGTCCTCACACTTCTCAGCAACCTTTTTCCTTGTGCTCATCTACCTGGTAGGGAAGGTCCTAGAGTCTCCTAGTAGGAAAGGTGTGATGTTGAACAAAAGCAGATGGAGAAATTAGAATGTCCGTGGCAAATACTGAGTGCCCACGAATGTTATTCTTTTATCAGGTTCTCCACTGGGTGTCTTTCTATTCCATTGCCATTTCATTAGTGGGCTCTGTACAGGCATAAAGCATGTTTCCTCCCTCTCTCCCTGTAGCCCTTCCAGTCTTCTAACACACAGTAGCTGTCCATTACCTACTTGGTGAAGGAATGCAGAGTCTAAAATGGTTGGAAATCTCAGGAACCCATCTTTACACTGGGAATCCATAAAGCCCAAGGCAGAAGTGACAGGCCCCTTCCCAGAGGCCCTGGCTAAGTTGTTGGGCCACTGTGGCTTGGCCAAACTACAGCTCCTAGTTTCTCATTTCCAACTCCATGGAATGTGCTCCAGCTCTACAACATTTACGGGTCCAGACTTGAGGCCTTAGAGCATCTACTTGAGGACCACTCTGGGCAAGGGAGACCCTGAAATCATGGATTGGACAGGACATAAGGTGGCTAGGTGGCTGTCTAGTCAGCCCCGCTGGCCCACTGGTGGATTTGAGGTTAAGCATTTTCATCTGGATGCCTGGCTATGAAAAGAAAGAAAGAAAATCAAGAATCTCATGGATGGTAGGGGGTTTTGTGGTTTGGTCCAAATGCAGAACCAAAAGTGAGAATGAATGTCATGTCCAATGGTCTTTGATTTAGAGTTAAGTAAATTTCTTATTCATCTGTGGTTTTATGGACAGAGGCTTTGTGGCAGCGCTGTGGGTCTGATGACAGGAGGAGGTCTGTTGAGTTTCAGACTTTTTAGCAGAAGCTCTTCTGTAGTCTTAAACAAAGAGCCAGGTGAAGAGAAGGAGGAGGAGACTTAAATACAAGCTACAGAAAAAACATCTGGCTGGGGCAGTGTCCTGCTTTGTGCTTATTGTGAGACCAACCATCTCCAAATAGTGTCTTCTGCAGCACTTCTTCTTTACAGTTCTATGGGTTGGCAAATTAGGCTGGGCTCAGCTGGACAGTTCGTCTGCTCATGTAAGTTTTCTTATCCACCTACAGTCCAGCTTCAGGAGGAGAGGTGGCTTTGCTTCAGGAGTGGGCTGGCTTTCAGCTGGGAAAAGGAGCAGTTGCAACATTATCTCACTTCATTCTGCAGATTAACTTGTATTCCTGTAGGTAGTGGTGGCAGGAGATGGCGGGGGAGGGGGGCGGGGGGGAGAGTCAATAGACAGAGACACAGGGAAAGACACATACACAGATCATGAAACTTCCCTTGAGCACAGGCTTAGACTTGATACAGCGCTGCTGTGCCACATGCCACTGGCTGAAACAAGGAACAGGTTCACCTAGATTTTAAAACACATTAAACAACAACACAAAAATCCAACTACACCCTTGGAGAGGAGGAACTGAACAGTTACATTTCAAAGGGACAGGGATATGGGGAGAGGTGGGACATTTTGTAAATTACCGCAGATGAAGAAGGCTGAGCACTCCATAGTCTTCAGAGGAATGAAATAAATGGGAAATACACAGCAGGAATGAGCTTTGCTGATTTTTTTTAATTCTGCTTAGCTTTCTGGCTGCCTGTTGCTAGCAGAGACAGGCCTGGGTGAGGGGAGTGGTGGATGGGTTATACTCTTGAGCTCCTAATCTACTGTATTGAAAGCTTTGTCTTAATTCATGAGGACTCTGATCTCAATGGATTAACCACATGGTGGGTTCATAATATTATTTTATTGAAAGGGCTGGCAATTTTCAGAGACAGGTGACTGGAGATAGGTCCTTTGGTATTGTATCTTATTTCAGGCCCCCTTCTGAGTCTTTTTCTCTGGTTCTGCCACCATGAGGTGAGAAACTTTGCTCAACCACCCGCTCTCCTGTCTCCATGATGCTCTGCTTTACCATAGGCCCCAGCAATGGACCAGATTACCATGGACAGGATCCTCTGAAACCATGAGCCAGAATAAATCCTCTTCCCTTGACAAAACAAAACACAGAAAACCCACCGACTAACACAGAAAAGTTGCTACTAGATAAGTAGGATTGTTGTGATGATTCCTGACTATATGGTTCAGAAGCTTTGGAACTGGTTTGTAGAAAGAATTGGAAAAGTTTGGAAACATGGGCTAAAGAAGTCCTAGAACAATGTGTTAATGGGCTTAAGAAGCCCTAGGGCAATGTGTTATGGGCTATTGTAAGATTTCAGAAGACCAGCATGCTGGTAGGAACAAGGGTAGCAAAGACTGTGCTCATGATGCTTCCTGGGGTAACAAGGACTCTCTTGGGAACTGGACTGGAAGCAATTCATGGTACATTGTTGCAAAGTCTCATCTACATTTTGTCTGTGCCCTGAGGCTTTGCAGGAGGCGGATTTGGAAGGCAATGGACTAATTAATCTGGTTAAGGAAATTTTAAGGCAGCACAACATTCAGGCTATAGTAGGGATATTTTGGCTGATTTTAGTCAAGTTTATAGTGGGACTTGGGAGTAAAAAAATAACAGATTTGAAAGCAATTTAGTGTGTTCAGAAAAGAAACATGTGAAAATGTGGCTCCTGGAGAGATTAGCATGACTTAAAAAAGTACCTTGAGCCAGAACAACAGGAAGGGAATCACTGCAGGCTTTAGGGAATGGAAGTATAAACCCACTTGCAAAACCTTCCCCAGAGAAGAGCGTGAGTGGGATGCCCTGCTCACACAGAACAGCCTAAGTGGTTGCAAAAATTCACCTCTCCATGCTGAGATGTTCAGGTACTCAGAGGCTACTACAGCCATAGTACAAGTGGGTCATTACAGCATGAGCTCGTAGCAAGCCTTGGCAAAACCCACAGGATGCTAGTTTTGCAAGGATGCAAGTTGAGGGGTCATGAAGGCTTCATGAAGGCTTTCAAAGGAAAGCCTTGGAGTCTAGGCAGTAGGGAACACTGGTCAAAATCCCTGTGATGTCCCCAGACAGGACAGTGCATAAAAGCTATGAGGACATCAAGAATGCATCAGAGAAGTTGGAAATTCCAGGAACATGGGATATTTGTCAAAGAAAGTTATTAGCAGCTAAAAGAACTAGTCATGAGTGAGACCATGAAGGCCACAGATTCTAGCTAAGGATCTAATGTTTACTGTTTTGATCTTGTTTTAATCCTATGCTTCCTTGCTAGACTCCTATTTTCCCTCTTGGAATGGTAATGATTACCCTGTTTCATTGTATATTAAAAGTATATAACATCTTTCTGATTTTTACTGAGTCTCACAGCTAAGAGTTGCCTTGAGTCTTTGAGGAGACTTTGTACTTGGACTTTTGAACAATATTGGAATTATTAAGACTTCAGAGACTGTTGGAAATGAACTGAATACATGTTGTATTGAGATGGCAATGGGTATTTCAGAGTCTAGGGTTGAATGTTATGATTCAAACATTATATGCCCATTTCTCCTCCCTTAAAGAAAGCTAGTATGTTAAAGGCTTAGTCCCCAGCTGTTGAATACCATCATCAAGATTGTGATTGGATCATGAAGTTTTTTACTTAATTAGTGGATTAACCCCCTGATAAATTTATAATTTGATGCCATTATTGGAAGGTAATAGATATGTTCAGAGGTAGGGCCTTGCTAGAGGAAGTATGTGGACAGGTCCTTGGCAGGGCTAGAACTTGTTCCATCATTTCCCATGCTTCCTGTCTACAATGAAGGAAATAACTTTTCACACACACACTGGCCATCATGATATTTTGCCTTACCACAGGCCCATACCAATGGACTGAGTGACTATAGACTCCATCCTCTGAAACCACCAGCCAAAACAAATCCTTCCTTTCTTCAGTTGTTTATCTCAGGTATTTGTCACTGTGACAAGAAGTCTGACTAACACTACCTCATGGAGTTGTTGGGAGCATAAATGAGTTTGACATACAGTTGGTGCTGGGAAAACAGGTGTACTATGAGTAATATCTAATATCAATTAAAGAGCGAATAACAGATGTGATGAAAGATTAATAAACAATAATGAGCCATTAGAATCCCCCCTTTCCACATGCATATCCTAGAAAATATGCCTAGGAGTTTATATCCTGGGCAGAAAAAATGATATCCTAGGAATATACCAGCAGTGTCAACTCAGTCACCAGAACTGGCCACTAGCCACTTAGGCCCTCCATGTTCTCAAAGGTCTCCCAGGTCTCTGTTGGATATTAGTAACACACTCAGTCCCAGGTCTAAGCATGACCCTGGGCAGAAGCCCAGGGCAGGAAGGAGACTTACCAAAAAGCCAAGGCCAGAAAAACTGTTTTTTGTCCTTAGATTCCTACATGCTGGTGTCTCTGATCAGTTAAAAAAAACACAGAGAAGAGAATGGAGTTATAATTAGCAATTTTTAAATTAGCCTACATTTGGGCTTTCTAATATGGTAGCCTCTTGCCACACATGCATGGCTACCGAACTCATGAATGTGGCTAATAAACCAAGGAGCTGAATCTTCCATCAGAATTACTTGTGTGGGCACACAGTGGCTTCTGGTTCCATAGGGGGGTGACACAGATCTCTACTGATGAGGCTGTGCATAGAGCCTTGGGGATGCTTCATCACCTGGCCATCACCCTTTCAGAATTTCAGGACTTTGTCTTGGGGTCCCTTCCCCTGTGCATGGTTGGTTTGGAACCATGAGGATCATATGGTCCAATGTAGCTGGAGGGAGGGGTAATCAGGACAGGCCAAGCATCCGTATATGTGCACACATGCATATTGTACATGTGCACGCACGTACACTTGCTTTATGAAGGGAGTTAATTTTGGAGAGTTGGGACAAGGTGCTCTCGTCCAGAGGAGCTGACTGTTTTGCTTCTGCTATGATTGGGTTTACAAAGAGGACAAAGTAGATCTACCTCCAGATTGCTTTCAGAATTCATTTCAGGATCTTCCCCAAGTAACCACACAATGGGGGATGGACCTGGAATGGATGACAGTGGCTTTTACTTCAGGGTATTTTCTTTTCCAATTGCCTTTCAACTCCAACAGCAATATATTGCCCAACCCAATCACAGTCTTCATGTGCAACAAGATAAAGACAGGCCACCCTGTGCCCAGCTTGCCAGTCTCCCAATCCCCTTATATTCCTAAGTGCAGACCTTATTGCAAGTGAATGTTCTAGTATCGTTCAAAGCATAGACTCTTTTTTGAATCCTTCGATTAACTGATTGCAGTCAACCAGTGGTTCTTGCATGGGCTTTTTCCAATAGCCTGGGTGAGATTAGTTTTCAGCTATCACCATAATTTACAAGTGGGAGGCTTCCATAACCATGTAACCACTTGGTGATTACATGGAAAATATCATATAAATACATAGTAATTACAAGTTCATGCAGATCGCTTGGTATATACATTTGAAGTTCCCGAGTAGTTCAAAGATTAATTATCCTGTAACTGGCAGTATTTAAATCATTTTTTTTCTCTCCTAGACGAATACGTTGAGGTCGACTTCAAGGCTGGCTAGGATGGGGATAGGATGAGTGTGATCTGAACAGAAAAAATGAAATTTGACAGGCATGGATTATTTAAAGCATGCATATGTGAGCTGAACAGCCACTACACTTTGATGCAAATCGTAGGGGAAAGAGCAGGGGGATGGTGGGGAGAGAAAGGTGCTGAACGGAGTAAGGATTTCCTGCTGGCGACTTGAAATTTAAACAAATAATCATTTAAATGGCGGCCCAGCATTACGTTCCGAGTTGTATGCATTAATGTCAACATCTGGTACCAACATTTTGACAATTCTATTAAAATGCCCCAGCATTCCCTATCTAACACCTGTTAGCTCTAATTTTCTTTCCTGAGAAGCACACCAGTAGACAGGGTAGATTCCAAATCATTTATCACTTTTAAAATGCTTCCATATGTGTGTTGGACCCAGCCTGGCCCTAGGCAAACGTTTTGTGAATGCATTAAAATTCAGGACTATTTTTTTTAAGTGTAGACACCAATGTTTTGTTGAATTCGTGTCTGGTAATTATTAGCTTAAATTATGGCTCACACATGACTTGACAAAGTGGGCCATGAATTAAAAGACGCGCGTGCGCACGCACACACGCATACACACTCACACTCTTCAATAGATACACCGGAGTTATACACTGCACGTTATTGAGATGTCAGTCAGTAATCATTAGGCAAACACTCTTCGTGGACAGAACAGCTCAGAGGCCCCGGCATCCCAAGAGACTATCTAAAAATGTCAAAAACATGCTACAGTACGAATGAATGACACCAACCAGAGTACACATGTTTAAAAAAAAAAACACAAGCAATTAGTTAATATATTACAAGTTTCCATCTCTGAGTAAAATAGGCTACAAAATAGCTTCTTGACAAAAGGCTCCAGATAAGATCTAGTCAATTCTCAGTGGATGCAATTTCCTTGAATTCCAGCAAGCTTCCAGCAGGCTGGAAAAGAAAGAAGATCTTGGGAGATTTGGGGCGGGGGGCGGGGGGAGGAGTTGAGGGGTACACTTCTGTCTTGGTTCTGCCTTGGCTGCCTTGACCCGCAGCTCTCACAGTAGAAAAGAGTTCATAGTACAGGAAGAGCTGGGGGATCATGTCAGGAGGCTGGCTGGGAGCTCCTTGCAGGGTCTTCTGAATAGGAGCAAGAAGGTAGAACGAAATCTCACTGCCATTCCAAAATGATGGCGGTGCTTGTAAAAGGCAGCAAAAGTAGGAATATTCTATGGGTAAATACTAGTTCATTGCTTCTCTCAGTATTAAAAAATAAGTATTAAATGTTGTTGCAAAGTATTATAGTTTCTATTTCAATTTCTCTCTTGTGTGTCTGCATGCACACGCGCATGCACATGCACACACATAAATAAATATTTTAAGCAACCACAAATAATCCACAGACCAAAAAAAAACAAGCAAAAACAAAACACAGGTTCTAAGCAAAAGCACATTTAGTACACACACTTACAGCTCCCTTAGAAATGTGAAGCAACCTGGAGAGTACAAGAAGGAATAGGAATCTGAGTTCACCAACTCCAAATGTAAAAAAAAAAATTGTAGACAGTTAAAAATGTCCGCCCCTGTACACAAGCACACCTACACTTTCACACTTCCTCTGTTTACTAAATAACATTTCAGCACAGTTTTCATCTTATAAGGAAAGTGTTTGAAACTTGGAATAAGTGCACTTAATTAAAGGAAGGCTGTGAAAATGTGCACTAATCTGATATGACTAATAGCAAAGTGCATGAAATTGCTAATTAGAATTTCATTAAAGGTGCTGCTTTATCAGACTGTGAAAATCACAACCTTTAAAAATTCTTTCAGGAGAGCTTAATTCCTTTTCAAACAGAAATATTCTTTAAAGACATTTGATTTGTTCGGAAGGAATTCGTGGCTTCTGCTGGCGCTGAAAATGTCGCCATGACATCAGAGTAAGAATACAGATCCAGGACTTTGTTTCCTTTTCCTGGAAAGTTCCCTTCCTCCCTCACCTTCCTGGCTGGTTATTGTTCAAGAAGCCAGTCAGAAATGGAGGGAGTCTTGGTTTTTTTCCTTTCCTTTCCTTCCTTCTTTCTTTCTTTCTTTTTTCATACAATGTGTTTTCTGCTGAAACCAAATAGCGTCTTCTGTTTAGAAGAGCAAAGGAAAAATTGCTTCTGCAATTTTTGAAGTCATTAAAATAAATTTAAATGTTTTAATTTTCACAAGCATTAAAATAAAATGGAGCAATCAACAAATTATTTTTTCCTAGAAAGAAAATAATTATTAAAAAATCTTCTTTAAAAAACCAGCCAAATAACCTTTATCTTGTTTTTTTTTTAATCTCTTAAGATATAAATGCCATCTCAATCACAAAACTTTTTTAAAGTTGGAAGATTCCAGTGTTCCCAACGGAAGATGCATTTTGTTTCCCTGTGGTTGTGGTCTTTTCACATTTTAATTATTCTCTGCACTTGATTCAAACTTCAGCTATGTTCTTACCAACTCAATTTTCCCCCCAAATTCTGTCTTTTCATTCCTTTGTCTTTTCTGTTTTCAACTTTTCAGCCACTTCTCTATTTTCATTTGCAGAAGTGGCTGAGAAGATCACATTACTATATTGCTGTCTGCAACTTCCAGTGACACCAACTGTATTTTTTTGTCATTTACCTTGTGCCCTGCTTGTTCAAGGGTTCTTATAATTAGTAACTGGGTTCCTTTCACTACTCAAGATTGATTGGACACTTACATCTTGCAACTAAAAAGCTCATTAATGTCAGTTCTCTCAAAGATCCATTTCCTTTTTATAGAATTGTTTTAAACACACACACACACACACACACACACACCACCTCCCCCCAACCCAGCCATGCTCTGAATTAGCCAGACAGACCAGTTAAAAGTGATACAAGTTTGCTGAACTTGAATATCCAAACAAACTTTAAATGTGTTAAAAGGGATCAGTCATATTTACATGGCAAACTTGTCTGGTAGGGAAAAGAATGAGAACAGAAGGAACTTTGAGAACTTGATTTCTTTGGACATTTAAACACATCTCAAGTGGGCTAATTACCTTTAGCTCTGATTCTGACTCCAGGGAAAGGGATTTTGGTAACATTCAGATACTAATGTGTCAACAGGGCTAAAAGAAAACAGATAAAAGATTGTGCTTCCCTTCCCAACACTTGCTCTGTGTGTATGCATTTGTACAATAAGTAACAAAGTAACAATTTGAGAACCAATTTGAAAAAAAAATCGGTCTAGACTTAAATGAATGAAAATTATATTCCTTGACAGTTCACTTCAGGGCTGAAGCCCTAGGCGGAGTTCCTCTTCTACTCCTGGCCACCAGAGTCAAACAAAGCTGCTAATTCGCATGTTTTAAATTACAAATTGAGAAATATTGCTCTAATATGGCAACAATGATGCTGTTGTGCCGTACAAGCGCCCTGCCATTACCCACTCCTCACCGCTCATTTTATGCAAAACAAATGACAGGTAATCGTGCTTTAATTCTTCCCAAGAAATTGCAGCCAGTGCAAGTCACAAAGCCGCGGGGACCTTCCTTTCTCTGTCAATAGCAGAATTAATGATGGCAGGAATAAAAACAGCAATTGTGCCCATAGCCCTCCCCGGGTACCCCAGCCCTACCGAGGGTAAGTGGCGGGGGGGGGGGGAACCTGCCAATCTGGCGCCCACTAACAGGCTGGGAGTCCTCAGGTCTCCAGCCAATGATGATGACGATGACGACGACGACGACGACGATGATGATGATGATGATGATGATGGGGATGGGAGATGGAAAATCGTGATAGCACAGTGCTGGCCCCATCCTCGCAGGAACCTGCCGACAGGCCCCGGGAGGGCAGGGGTGGAGGCTGGGAGGGAGGACAGGGCAGGGTGGGGGTTTCTGGCTCTAGGAAATGCAAAGGGACAGTGCACAGGGTTGGAGTGCTCTGGAGATGGCCGTGCTCTGATAACTGGTTCACCGCTCCTCGCTCCTCCACAGCACACCTGGGTCCTGGGCAGTTGCTGGGAGGTGGCTGCCAGCCCAGCCTGTGTGAACTAGAGGTGGCCCTGCAGGAGAGAGACTCGCTCTGATTTGCACAGCGCTAGTTCTTGCCCCAAGCCTGGGTAGGTGGGACTAGAGACCATAGTGGGTGGGTGTGGGGTGGGGTGGGGAGGGGGTCCTGGGGTCACCCCTAGGCTCACCCCAGGCAGCCTGGCACACAGGAAGGGCTTTGGGGCTCACACCCGGTAGGAACACAATAATCATCCAGCTGCTCCCTGCAGTTGTATGTGGCCCGACTCCTTCTCACTTCCGGAAGCTCAGGGTGCTCTGTTCTCTGGCTTTCTCCCGGAGGGTGCTCAGTATGCTCCTGTAGGCCCTTCTGTTCCAGGGATGAAAGGCCGCAGCTCTGTCCTGCTTGGGTGACCTTGAGCAGGTTACATAACCTCTCTGATCTCCATTTCTACAGCTGGAAATGGAATTAATCGTGGGGGCCTCTGCCCAAGAGTCATGAGCTACCTTGGAGGGCCCAGAAAGGCCCCTGGCTCAAAGTGCAGCGCTCAGTACATACAAGGATGGTTCAGCTCACCGACGCGGTTCCTGTGCTTTCTGTTCTCCCGCAGCAGCCTCAGGCCCTTTGTCCTTCCTGTGGCAGTTCTTCCTGCCATGGCCTTCTCCCTCCTCAGTTTTCACCTGGGGGCTCTTCATGACCACCCACCATCCCAGCCGTAAAGCCGTGTTCTTCCTAATTTGGATCTGGTCTGACAGCTTTTTCTCTTTAACATTCCTTGTCTGTCTTCTCCCCAAAGCGTCAGCTGGGTGAGGATGCAGACCTCTTTTCCTGTTGCCCGCAGAGCCTCGCTCAGCACTTTGCCCCCGTGCCAGGCATATCGTAGGTGCTTCATTGCTCCCAGACTATGAATGGATGAGGTCTCTTCCTCTCCCACCTTCAATCACCATGGCTGAACATCACCTCTAAGCACCAAGATCTGCGGTTGAGGGATAGACTAGACAGCAACGGATGTGAAGATCCTGGTTTCAGAATTAAACTATGACCATCTCTAAAGGGATCTACTTCTTGAGAATGGGATACCAGACAACTGGAGACATCTCTGTCTCCATCTCACTATCTGGTCTGCTTTCCCTGTGGACTGGAGTCCAACTCTCTGCACTTTCCCCAGGCTGTCACGGGTCTGCACCTGCTCTTCCTCCTTGAAGCCCAGTTGTCAGGCTGGCTCAGCTTGGGGGCGGGGGGTGTCAGACTCTCATGCCTGCCTGACGAAGCCAGGTAGGGGCGGCCTCAGCAGCTTGGCTCAGCACAGGGCAGGGCAGCAGACCAACTGGCTAGAGGCATTGTGCCTTTCCCATAGCCAGGACCAGAGGGTTTCTGGAAGGTCAGTGCTCATACTCTTTGTTTACTCGATGAGATCATTGTAAACAATGAGTCTCTGGGCATGGAGATCATCCTTAGTGGTGACGCCCATCCCAGAGTCCTCTGGGAGCGGAGAGTCTGGAGAGGATCGCTGGCCATCCAGAGATCCAGAAGTATAAATACTCCACTCATTTGAGTATCTGAATCCAGTTGCTTAGCACCACTGGGTGCTGTGGCAGAGCTGGGGAAATAGCTAACACGCGTTTCCGCTTTGTGGGTGCCAGGAACAGTTCAAGGTGCTTTCTCTGTGTGAAATTAGCTCATGCATACATCTCTACCGAGGAGCTTCTGCTGCAGGAAGAAACTGAGGTTTGGCACAGAAATAGAGCTGGCCAAGAGCCAAGGGGTGAGGTGTGTATTGGAAGCTACCCACCATGCAGCACGGCCCCTCAGAGTCTCTGGGAGGGATTGGGACCCAGCTACAGCCTCCGGGGGGGGGGGTCCCAGAACTTCTGAAGTGGAGGTGGGAATGCCTACCTAGGGGACCAACAACATAGACTGGTTCTTTTTTTTTTT